>NW_009941448.1:23978-64704 GCF_000696875.1 Nestor notabilis | reverse complement strand
GAAAGAGGCTTTAACTGTGCAGCCAGTGAACGTGAACCCAGTCATGTCAGCATGAACCCAAGTAGCAAGAGGGAATGGGAAAAGAAAATTATTAATGTGCAGAATAGCAAGTGTCAGTAAGGTAATGAACCTATAAGTATTGCTATTGCACATGCAAGTACAGCAACACAACTTCTGCTTAACACAACCCAGACAATGAGAAGAGTCTCTGTTCATGAAAAAGTAGATCCAAATTCAATTTACAACAAAGGAAAGGACTGCGTGGTCATAAGCAAGTGACTTGACATGTCTATACCATCTTTATCCTGAATAGGATGTGAAAAAGATACAAGTGCATTTCTTTATCTCATCCTTTGCTTGTCAATTATAAGCTTTTTTACTCAAGAACATTTGACATTAAGAAGTGTTTGCACATCTGCTCAAATCTCAGCTCTTGACCTACTTCTAAAACATTTACCTAGTGATTATTAAATGAAAGGCATTTAGTATATATGCAGCTTACCACGCTAGCGGTTGCTATATGGGTGAGAAAGTGAAGAATACAACACAAATAAGAAATTATTAGGTATTAGAAAGTTTCAGATTTTCTTTGGGAAACAAACTCACATTGCAACTTTTTAATGATAAGATCTTAAAAAGAGAGGACATCTTAGAAATACCTAGTAACTTTAACTAGCAACATATAAGTAGGACAGAGCGTATTCTAATTGCACACTGATGACAACAAAAGGTGAAACAGAAAAGGCTGAACATGTCAGCGGCTTTTTAAAAACTCATGAATAAATATTCTAACCAGTTATAACCAATATTATCAAAGCGGACTCTCCTAGAACTACAGATGCCATTCATAGACCTTTGAGAATGTGATGATATTGTAACTGAATGCCTTTGTCTGATGCTACTTTGATCATTTCAAAACCAGCCGATAATGCCTTTTGATGGAGTGCCACTCCAGCCATTTTTATTAGCTTCCCTCAGCCATTTTATTATAAACTTAGAACACAGATCATGCCAGTCTTGGTTAAACTAAGTGAGCTAAACCCCAAAACAAACCAACCTCCCAACCAAACCAGATTAAAGGTGCTGATTTTTATCTACTGTCTGAAATGTATTATGAAAAACATTCCACAACAACCTACTGTGGATGCTCCCCTCTTCTGCTTACCATACCACCTCAAGGCAGTCTGCTGGGTGATGCTCAGCAAACCTTTCTGTTGCTGATTACTTTGTAATGTGTCGATGTTCCACTGACAGCAGTTATGAGTGAGTGATAAATGGATTTAGATTTTTAAAAATCAACAACTTTGGAGCAGTAAGGAGTGATTTTCATTATTATTATTATTATTGCATATAAAGAACATTATTTTGGCAGGAATAATTTATTTTCATCAGACTTACCAGTTTACCCAAGACACAAATTATTAATGAGATGATCTTAGAGAGCAAGGCCTTTCTTATAAATATATGACTGATCAGACTGCTCCTTAATCCTTTCTTCTTTTTTTAAGTAATCTAAACAAGCTCCTCACATCAATGCTGACTGTGACTGAGGTGGATCTGTGGCTGAGGAGAAAATACTTATTTTTTAAAAGTAAGGTGCAACTCATTCATCTACTGCTGCTAATAATTTGCTGTCTTTCCAGTCTGTCTTTCTATAGAAGCAAAGGTTACATGTTAGTGCTTGTTGTGAGGCGAAGGGGGATGCATCTGTGTATTCTTGCAGCCTTTGGGCATGCTAACTGATTTCAGTTGAATTCAAAGGGAAGTTGAATTGAGGGATAAGAAACCTCAAAGATTATTATGTTCTCACAAGTGCAAGGAAATAGTCAAGCTGCAGAGAGACACAGTGAAAGGGGGAGGCTGTAGCCTGAGACTGAAGCTGCTTATACATTAGGAAACACATACAATGAATGAGAGGAGTAGAAAGAGGTGATTTTTTATAAATGCCCAATTGTGGAAAAACTTCAGTTGGGCCTCAGCCAATCATTCCCCCAGATATCTATAAGCCATGAAAGTACAGAAAACTTCTATCCACCCTAAAAAGAGACATAAACCTGACTTCATATTCCTTCACGGAACTATGTTGGTATGGTAGGCTTTAGTCCTGCCAATAACAGTGTTTATATTAAAATTACAGATGTTTAGAATATTTCAAGAGTTGTCAAATTACCCCCAAAGCGCTATTTACATCTTTAAGGAATAAAAAAAGAAATGCTACAAATAACTGATTCAAATAAAGAACGATACCCCTAACTCTACAATACTATGAAATTTTTTACACAAGGGTAAGTGAGGTTCCAAGTACCACAGGCAGAGGCATCTCCTGCCTCATTAACAGCTGATCTAACTAGGAGGCTAAGTCATACACCTCAAAAATTTCATCCCGTGATAGAAGTTACAGGGAACAGTGTTTCACTTCCCACACTCCGACCTCCCCTGTCAATAGGCCTTTAACTTGGCTAAGCGTTGCGTGGGATCCCAGGAGCCTGCACAGGTAGAAACTCTGCTCTGGCACTAACCTGGGGCATTAGGAGCATCTTCAATGGAGGAGAAAAGCCACTGCTGGAAGACAATATGCACATGACAACACCAGGTTGGGGAGAGAAGATAAGCTGGCAGGGAAGTAAGCACACAGCAGGGCACAAAACCAGCACTGCAGATGCACAGCCAAGTGCCCAGTGATTTTGGCACTAGCCATGTTTGGAGTCACAATACAACTACAGCACCACTAAGTCCCAGGGTTGCAGAAACCACTTTAACTGTTAGAACAGTGGGAGTCAACTGTGGAGTGATTTGGCTGTGCAATTTGGGAGGGCTCCAACTTTTCTTTGCATTAACTTCCTTATAAACACATACTTCCTATTCACAGAGATTATACTAGAGGCTTAGGCTATTAAGAACGTAAGTTTCCAAAATTATCTCCCAAATTTATCTCTGAATGATCGAGAGAACAGGACAGCAATATAATGCTGCTGGCTCTGTTATTGGGTGTAGTTCCAGCCAACTACAGATAACATCATGGAAATAGGAAATCCATAATAAGTGCGTAACAGTCCAAATGGAAATTCCTTTGGTCACTCCACTGCTGACAGTTACCAGGACTTCTACTGGCAAGGAAACACTGAGAAACAATGTGCTGTTGCTAGCTATGCCAGTGAAAGCAGTTGCTGTAATGATGAGGACACATTTATGAAATGACATTCACCAAATCAGAGCTACCACAGAAAGTAATCACCAGAAACCACTACTAAAACTCACTCCTGAATTGAGCTAAGCAAGGCTACTCTCAGAGGAGTTCTTCAAAATATCATACACCAAGATGAACACCTTATACACCAATATCATACACTGCAGGAGAGAAAGAAACATGGAAATGCTCACTGTAAAAGGGCAACAGAGCAGCAGACAGAAGGAGAAAACAACAACAATCACACACATAAAAAAAGGCAGGGATCCTATGAAAGAAAACTGGAACAGGGATGCTGGATGAGAACAGATGATGACTATCTGAACAGGGAGTACTCCTCCAAAAGAAACTAAGTTGGGTGAAGAATCCCTAAACTGAGAGCAAAAATTAACCTCAAAGTGTCTATTACCTGCTTTCTATGTAAGCCAACTGAAGCTATAGCCCAACATTGCATCATGTTTCTCCTGAAGAAATGCAGGAACTTCTATTACAAAACCACCTTTCTGGAACAGCAGCTAGTTGCCACTTTTTTCTGTGTCCCCTCCAACTTCTCCACAGTCTGTACATGGCTGGGACTGCAGGAAGGAAATTACAAGCTCTCCCTGCCCATGTCATATTATTCTGAGAGGAATATTGTTTTAGAGGCAGATAAATTCTTGAAGAGATTGGATCCACGATAACTTTAGCCAGCTATTGTATGCTATTACTACCCACTTATTCTCATTTCCTGCTCCTTTCTTATCTAAATTTTAAGACTTGGCAGTGTTGCTTTTCCTGAGAAATTTAGCTGTATGTGGTCAAACCCACTGTAATTCAACTGTGGCACATGGAGATTTAACAGATGATAAACACGCATGGACTTTTCCCACACACTCTCCCAGAAAATCTTAATAGAAGTGAAATATAATAGGAAGAAATCTGGTATTCCTCACTCTGGTGAATAAAATGCATCTAGTTTCTGATTTCAGTTAAGACCTAGTCTTTCACAAGAAGATCTGAATAAGCAATGGCATAAGCACTAAAGCACCAAATGAATGAGACAATTAATAAAGTCTTCCATGGATGACTAGAAGAATCTCAAAAGTAAACAGCAAACCATATCTTCAGATAACCTGACTGCTTGCATGCTAGATTTGCCCACCTATAGCAGATGAAGTCCAGGAAAACTATGGTCCTATAATCTATGTACAACAAAAGTGACAAACACTTTACATTAGGGGTGCAAATAGTGTAAGCACTTTCCTTCTTTAATTAATCAAGATGCAGAGTCTAAAACCACTGCTGCACTAGTAAGGATCCAAACACAGACTGTGGTACTAAATGGGAAAGCAAATTTAGTGGATAAGGTTTTTTCATTTGGCTGGTTTTGAAACCTAAGCATGCACCTGGTAATTAATTACACACCTTTCTCACTGCCTCTACTGAATAATTAAAACATGCACTGAGAGAGAAGGCATAGCTCAAGTCTCTAGACTCTGATTTGGCTCAAGATAAGGCAAATACTAATATGAGCTAGATAACTGATCATTTACCTTGTTGCTATCTCAGAAACAGAAAGTACAAATCAGAGCAGAACTCCTCAGAGTAGGGTGAGTTTATGATCAGAGTTCCACTAAATCTGGTTCTCCTCTGGAGAACTGTGTCATATACATGTTTAAGTCAGAGGGCAAAGACTCCCTTCAGCAAAAAGATCAGAGGGAATCAAGGTTTCTTTCTTGTTGTCACAAAGCTAAAACACAGAAAGGCCAAACAGTTCCTTTTTCAATGGAAAAGGAACTTAATTTTTTTCTGTAATACACTGCAGTTGCAATGTGAGTATGTTTTACTACTTGTCAGTTAAAATTTTCCGTCAGGTTCTGGGTCCTCTTAAAGTACCCACCTTTCCTACACAATCAATGAAGGAGAAGAAGGTGCATCTCAAAGACTTGGGGGTGGTGATTGATGAGAAACTTGACATGAGCAGGCAGTGCGCGCCTGCAGCCCAGAAAGCCAACCGTATCCTGGGCTGTATCAAAAGAAGCGGACAAGGGGGGGTGCCCCTGCCACTCTACTCTGCTCTTGTGAGGCCTCACTTGGAATATTGTGTCCAGTTCTGGTGTCCTCAGCATCAAAAGGACATGGAGCTGTTGGAGCAAGTCCAGAGGAGGGCCACGAGGATGATAAGAGGACTGGAGCACCTCCCGTATGAAGACAGGCTGAGAAAGTTGGGGCTGTTCAGCCTGGAGAAGAGAAGGCTGCGTGGAGACCTCATAGCAGCCTTCCAGTATCTGAAGGGGGCCTACAAGGATGCTGGGGAGGGACTCTTCATTAGGGACTGTAGTGGTAGGACAAGGGGTAATGGGTTTAAACTTAAACAGGGGAACTTTAGGTTAGATATAAGGAAGAAGTTCTTCACAGTGAGGGTGGTGAGGCACTGGAATAGGTTGCCCAAGGAAGTTGTGAATGCTCCAACCCTGGAGGTGTTCAAGGCCAGGCTGGACAGAGCCTTGGGCAACATAGTTTAGTGTGTGGTGTCCCTGCTCAGGGCAGGGGGTTTGGAACTAGATGATCTTAAGGTCCTTTCCAATCCTAACTACTCTATGATTCTATGACTCACCCCACCTAAGAGGGTGTCAGAACACAGAGGTGATACAGACTACTTACAGTACCACCTTCCTCCCCTGACTGACAGGAACACTAAGCATTTACTTCGGAAATTCCGGTTTACTGCCTGCTGAAAAGCTAAGTGTTTTGGTGACATAGCCTGGCTCACAGCTCTAAATATTCCTTGCAAAGAGTGGCAAAGTTTTTTACCGTTGCCCTTGAACACTCCCTTCCTCCCCAAGATTAGTCCAAGAATATTATTATAGGTTCCAGGGGAAGGCAACTATAATTAAGGTTACACAATGTTTTCCACTGAGATTCTACTTTCAACTGTTCATTCATTTTGAATGGATAAAACTCAGATTTCAAACGTCATGTAAAGAAGTAAAAAAAACCAAAAACCCACTTTTTTTTTTGATGATTACTAGACTCTCTGCCCTGAAGAGCAGGAGTTGATATCCTGCACCAAGGTAATAAAGGTAAGAGCCTGCTCCTGCTAGAATCTCAAATCACCTCTTCCTAACAAAGACTTGTTAAAATTCAGCAGGTACATGCTTTGAGGATTCAATTTATGCTGAACGTCTGCCAGGTCAAGGGGTTAGAAATGACTTTTCGTTGCTGTTCTTCTCCCCGGCAGGCGATGACCACTGCAATGCGAAGTAAAGGCAATGAGGCAAGGGGGACTGATGTTCTTTGCTGTTCTCTCTACATTGTTCCTACTGAAGCTAGGGGCTGAGCTCTGGAGAAAACAAAGGCAGCCACATACATCACAAGGGACGAAGGAACAACCAGAGGGAACTATTCAAGCAATAGTCTGGTGAAAAAAAGGAAGACGAGAACATTCTTACGAGAGAGTTCTCAGGACTCTGGCTGGGGTGTTGATCAGAAAGGAGTCTGAAATCAGTATCTGGGAAGATGTTGGAGAAATGAGGTACAAGAGAAATGAAACTTCTGCAGTCAGCTAGAAAACATGCCCCTGCAAAACATGGACTTGAACATTTGACCCCACTGGAGCAGACAAGATGCATGAGAATGTATTACAAAGCAATTTCACTTACCTAATTCGCCCATGTAGAAGTCTGAAACTCACCAATGAACTTCCTGAGCTTGACAAGGTGCAAATAAAGTGTGTTTGGGTTTCCTTGTTTCTTTTTTTTACTGGCTTTTGTTGTTGTAAGTCTTAAAAATCAGATCATTGCTTTAAAGACACATTATAAAGATCAATTCTGTGAAACTGAGTACTCATATTAGAAAACCTTAGATTTTACACAGCCTTTTCAAGCTACTGTTTGATACTTCATTGACATGGCTGTCTGCAGTTCTCCTCTTCCTTCCAGAAAGATGCTCAGAAGTAGACCTTTATTCTAAAAGACTCAAATAAGGTGCCAATTGCATTGATCCTGGTTACATCTTGTGACCATCTCTCCATTTTGTTTTCCTTTCCTCTGCATACTGCTGCTATTTAAAAAAAAAGGTAGTAATTTAGGTTTAGAAAAAAAAATTGATGGTGGTTCATCAATGCACCAAAATCAGACCTTGCTGTTACTTCATTCCAGGCCTCTTTCAATATATTAGGTAATTAGGTAAACCTTTCCATGTAAAGTTTGTGCCTGAAATAGGAATGTTAAGTTTCTAAAGAACCATAGAATGATGGAAAAATGGATGTGGGAAGCCAGGCTCTCCCTTTTAACTTTTGTTTACACTGTGCTAGTACTCTCAGAAAAAAAAATGGAGGCAGCCAGATGGGCTGGAAAAAGAAATGTGAGAGAAGAGCATGGGCTTCCTCTCCTGTGACCCCTCATGCACAGCATCTATTGCCACAAGCTCACAGGGCAGGGTGAAAGCTGGGAGATGGGAGAAAGGCAGAGGAAGATCTGCACGTGGATCCCAGTCTCTCATCCTGTCCCTTTGCTTCTGCTTCCCAGCCCATACAGCAATCACAATATTGTGCTGTTTGATATAGGCCCTTCCACAGCCAAAGTCATCTCAGCCTGGATTTATAGATTCTGCCCAGAGCATCTGATAAAGAGCTATTACAGCCACCCCTTCCTCTCAACCCCCAAATCTTTGAGATGATCTCTAAGAAAAGATGCCCTCAAACAGCTCTTTAAAAAGGAACCATTTGCTTCATAACTGGGCCATCAAAATCCCATACCTTGTTGCCCAGACCATTCATTCTTTGTATTTATACTTCAATCAGATTTTTGATAGGCAGTTTATGTAAAATAATCTCAAATATCCTTGACTGCTGTTTCAAGTGAAAACAGTACGTCCTACATTGAGACAAATTTTGTATTCAATGTCTGAAATACCTGACAGGTATTGTGCCCTGCTAAGAATGATGATAAAGCTGAAAGCCTGAAGGCTTCACTGAATACAGTGGATTTGTAATTTCATTGCTTGTTTTTACTTTTGAGGCTTTATTGGAAACATGCTCAAAACCCAGGAGATTCTGAGGTTACTCACTACTCAAGGCCTCCAAAAGGAGCCCTGCCACTGAAACTTTAAAATTAAACAGGTTCGGAAAAGAAGAAAAGGGAAAAAAGAAAATCCAGTGAGTTTTGCAGAACTGCTTCTAGTGTGCTGCTTACCAGGGTCCAGCGTCCCTGGTAAGTGGCCAGCTCTAAAGACAAAAAGTATAATCCTTTGACAGATACTGTAAGGAACTCGGATAAATCAGTTTTGTCTCTCCACTGCCTCTTGGAATATAGCTAACATTGAATAATAGGAAATATTCTCATATTGGGGAAGGGAAAAATAGGAACAGAATATTGATGATTGCAAAAGATTATGATCTGAAAGCATCAGCAATATTACAAATATGATTTTAATATGATGTGAATTGCAAGCACTTGATACAGAGGGGGATAATGTATTGATTTTCCTTATTCTGCACTATGCCTGTCAATGGATGTCACATACACATACCAAGGAAACTACAATATGGAGAATTATTTACGGAATAGCCTCTTCACACACACGTATCAACTGCAGCATCATAATGGCTAGAGTTGCACCCAAAAGACAAAACCACATATTACATGTTGTAAGTGATAAAGCTGGAATTCCTGTCATCATTTCACCACATTTTTCATATCCTAAAGGGACAACTAATGGAAGCATTTTTGGAAGCAACTTTTTTTTTTTCTCTCTTTTCCTCATTTTAGGAAGCAATAAACATCATACAGTTTATCACTACAAGCCACTGATTCCACTTACAAACTAAGTCATTAAACAACAGCTACTGGCAGTTATTTTCCAAAACAGCATTGTGCAATGTATATTAAAGCAAACACACCGAAACATCTGAAATTGCCTCTGGTTTGCTCAAAATTCTAGGGACATTAGAGAAGCTGAAAAGCAGCAGCACACAGAAGTCCAGTATCTCCAAACTTCTGGTGGCCAGAAAACACAAACCCATAAGCACATGCTTCCATTTTACAACAGCCAGCAAGGCTGTGTCAGCACTAGCAGGAAAAGAAAAAGCTTTACAGCTACACAGGCAACTTTGTAATCTTCGTATCTCAAAATTGTGGCATTTCCAATAGAGGCTGCTTTTGATTCACCATTTGCTTTTACCACTCACTTTGTTTCACACTACTCTGTCTCTCCTACTGCTAAGTCTTGAAAGAAGCCTTTCAAAGATCAATCCAGGCCATTAGGATTCTGGATGTTAAAATCGACTTTTTCTGTTCTACTTGTTCTTTTGAAAGGCTTAGAAGTGATTTGTGGCAATCAGCATAAAGGGATTTGATTGTCAGAGTTTAACTAAGTGATGTAGAGAAGATTCATCAGGAGAAAATTGCTAAAATCATAAACTAAATGGCAAACAGAGTTTTTGTCTGCCTGCTCTTAAAACAAACTAGGTTCCTTTAGACATGAAAATCATTCTGAAAGCTTCTACAGGTCGCCAATGAAAAGCATAGAAATGCACAGCATAATCTTTCAAATAACACTCTGCAATAGTAATCAAACAAAAAGGATCAAGCACCACAATGACTATCAAACAAGTCTGATGACCTTGTTCACGCAAACCTCAAAACCATAGCTGCCTAACTTAACTCAGGTAAAATACATGAGATGTAGTTGAAATGTCGTCTCTTTTCCTGTGGAAATTATGGCTTTTTTCCCCCATCTCTTTTGCCTGGCTGCTCTTTCCTTCCCAGTCTGCTCTCTCAAATTGCCCTTCTTTGCAACTGACCTTTCTCCATCTGCCTACAAGTAGAGAGCCCAGCCGGAGGGTCCTTGCCGCACTACCTAGTCAGTGGTGGTGAGGGAGGGAAGCCTGTGCTATCCAGCACTATTCCAGAAGCACCTCCAGCAACAGATGGGCAGTGGGGAGAGAGAAACAGTCTCTGCCGAATGTATGTAGCACCAAAGATACCTAAAAAAGCACCTAAAGACAGCTCTTGGTGAGAGTACCATGGAGTTAAGCACTGTGTGTCCTCGTTTCACATTGTTATTTTTCTGTTCTGAATTTCTGGGCTTTCATTTGCCATCTCATAAGAAAAAAAAAATCAGCTGCCTTTATTTTTTCAACCTCCACTTGTATGAACAATGTTACACAGATCAAAACTAGCACAGGTAAAAGATCTATTTATTTCTTATCCTGATGGCGTAGGTTATTTTGTATGCCACTGCCACTAATTGCAAGGCTCTTGCTTTAAATCCCAGACAATCCTACCAGACAATCCTACCACCCTACAATTTCCCAAGTCAAAATTATTACCTTCCATCCAACACAGCATCTAACTTCAGTTCAAGGCTGTTTGAAGTTAATTTACTGGATATTAGCAGGATAGAACTTTTCTCTGTTTAAAACTACAGCAAAATCATAGAAGTAACTTTTGTGATGGTGCTTCAACCTCATATACCCACATCTGCTCATTTATTTTTTAAGTTTTCTTCAGATTTTTTTCCTGGGCTTTTCACCATTCTTCTGTGACTCCAACGTATTGTTAGCTTCAAACAGAACTGATGTGTTAATCTTCTCAGCTTTCATATCAGTTATGTGATATAAAAGCACTCAAAGTCACTTACATTTTAGTCTACAAAAGCCTACTACACTTTCATACTAACAAGTTTGTACAAATACCAGGTTTGTTTTTTTCTTTTTAAAATCATATTTGTATCTGTGAAACTTTTCCAATCTACTACTCAATGCTATTTTGACATAATAATGGTTTCATGTTATTAGTTTTCCTGTATCTGGTAATTTACTGTAGCTTACACACTTTTCTATTTATTGGAGACATAAAAGGAAAAAAAACCCAACATTTGAAATGCCAACACAAATGAAATTTAACACAGAAAACTCAGAAACTGTTCATTAATGGTAAAATATGTGGTTATGAAAAACTGCACACAAAGTCATTCACTCACTGAAATACTGCAGAGACTAAGGGATTTTTGCAAGGTACGGACAAAATGATACACCTCAGTTTAATACAGGACACTGTATTAACACCTTGCAAAACAAACCTGCACTGAAGCCATCTCAGTCCTCTGCTCTATTACTCTTTGTAAACATTACTTTTTTTCTTTAGAATATCTATATCTTTGCCAAAAGACAAAAGGACCCTACCTGTGTAAACGTACAGTATTAATATAGACATTAAACACCTAATCTGACAATACTAAATATTAAGGTCAGGAATTACCAATTACAGACTTTAAATATGATTGTTTACTTGGTATGATCCAAATCCAACATACAAACAAGTTGTGTTTCACAGAACTGCAAGATACATTTCTTTGCTGACTGACCAGAACATTTTCTGACAGTTTTGCAGTGACCTTTTTTATTTGCTAGTGACCTAATTTGAATGTTGTAGATACATTTTTTAAACTTGTATAGAAAATACACTGCAGTATTCATTAAAACCAATGATGAAAGCTTCTTTAGAGAATACAGCATCTGGATTTATTTCATGATCAAAACTGGTTTGCTCAATGTTTTCTTTTTTTTATTCATAAGGGTCATTTAATCAGAAATCTTTACATCTTTTAATTACACATTCCTGATAACATCAGCCTCAATTTCTGCATAACTGTAATTTAGAATTTAAAAGAATGGGTTTTTTTTAAAGCATAGTAAAGATTTTATCAGGTATTAATGGCAACCACCATCAGTCCAAACAAACTTTATTTTTAATAACAGGAGGTAATAAGAATTGCCATCTGTAAAAAATGTTTATACTGCTTTCACTATATTTGTATAAATTTGATACAAATTATTTAACATATTTTTTTAATTTATACGGTCGTAGAAGGTTGTTAAAATTTTAAGTCTTATGAAAGCCTAAGAAATTGTTAAAATAACTGTTATTTACCTTGCTCAAATTCTACAGCCAGTGGTGACACTTCCAAGGTATCACATATCTATCTCAGAAACTGTTAGTGCTAAAACACACAGTTGCAAAGCCCTTGCATGCAGAAGTGACTTGTAGCTGGCATGCTGCTGGTTAAGCTCTCTGCTAAATCAGGACTGGGGCTTATCAAGCATTTGCAACTGGCTTTAGACCCTTCTGTTCCTGGCTTAGCTCACAATGCAAGGGATATGTAAAAATCTCCACATACCTTCTCATACAGTCCAGTGCTCGAATAAAGAAGTCTTTGTGAAGCTGATGCTCATCCCTCAAGATGGAGCACTGCTCCAGCGTCACTGACATGGATGTCCGGTCTTTGGCACTTTTGCAACAGGTGAAACGGACTCCATTCAGCTTACGGCAAATCTGAAACACAGGCAGATGTCAAACTATTGTCCTTTCACACTGTGTGTTCTCTACACACTACGCAGACTGTGAAACTCCCACAGTTTTGCAGTCACAGACAAGGAATACAGAGAACTGAAGTATTTCTCAAGAAGAAAAAAGCTGTAAGAGGTAGTAATTCCAATGGCTATTGACGTGTGTCTTCGCAGTTACATCTACCGTGGGGATTTTAATATTCTAAGGATGACACCCATGCTGGCCTGACACAGTGCCACAAAAAGTGAAAATATGCTGAAAAGAACTGCAAATTTATCTTTTCATAGAATGGCTTGGGTTGGAAGGGAACTTAAAGCTCATCCAGTTCCAACCCCCTGCCACGGGCAGGGACACCTTCCACTAGAGCAGGTTGGTCAAAGCCCCGTCCAACCTGGCCTTGAGCACTGCCAGGGATGGGGCAGCCACGACAATGTTTACAAATTTGCAGCATTAACAGTCCACTAAAACAGCACCAAAAGATCATAGCTACTGCTCTATAGTCCATTTCCAATTTGTCCAAATGACACATTTTAAAAGCAGATCTTCAAGGCTTTCACTAGGAGGACAAACGTACAAATAACCTGCTCACTGAAGAAAAAAAAGCCCTTATTTATTTTAAGAGCATGCTGCACACAATCTTGTACTGCAATTGCAGTCAAGTCTATCTCCTGCCCACCCCAACACCACCCCCTCAGCAAAGCAAGACACTGGTGGTGGATCTAACAAAAATAAAATCAAACTCTACTACTCTTAGTGCTAAGCATTTTAAGCAAGTCACTAAAATGTGTGCATGGACTACAGCTTACCAAACCATTGCATTCAATATCCTGAACTTGAAATATAAAGTATTTGTGTTAGCCTAGACTATAAAAAGAAAAGTTGTCTCAAGTTTTTCCTCACTTTCTGTAAGAACCACCCTATTCAATCAGAGCTTAACTGTCTGAACACCTAATTAATGCTGAAAAGCAAAGGAAAATCTTCAGCAAGTCTTAACTCAAGCTCATGAACATAGAGGACTAACTTCTTATGAGGGTACGGATTCAGACACATCTATATTTAAATATGGTCCTTATTTTTAAGAGGTAAACTGTTCCATGCATGACCCAGAACAACTAAAAGTTAACACAAATGACTGCCATGGATTGTCTACTTTCACTGTACATTTTGGCACAATTATAAGGAATACGGCAAATACATTTTTGAGGATAATTCCTCACCTTAAGAAACAATCTGTGGTTGTACCAGCCCATTATTTTATGCTTTGGGTTCAACCAATATTTAACTAGAAAAAGAAAATTTTGAAGGAGAGCTGGTGTGCCCAAGTGTGGGTTTACCTTTCCCCTGGTATAATTTGTCCTGAGAAAAGGTAATACTTTCATTTGCTTGCTCCTATCCCTGGACGATCATAGCTATAACAGTATCTAAAAGGGAAATAGTTACGAGAATGGGGCAAGGCAATAAATTACAGCAGTTAGGCTTCATCCTCAGGACCTTCCCAGCTTGGCTATCAGGGGTTTACTTGGGATCTTACAAGGCGAAACTTCATAATCTCACTTCAGCCGATAAAAACTTTTTTATCTGTTGATTGCATTAATCTCAAAAGTTGAATCTAGGAAATTAATGAATTGAATCTAACTTCGACCCCAAAGAAGTAGAGGCTAGTAAAGGAGAACCTGTGAGCATTTCCTCCTTCTTAAAACTCAAAATTTGAAACTCGAATCTCTAAAAATTTGGAAAGTTGCATCACACTTTAAATAAAGTACTATAAGACAACTTTTTTAGATAATGCTGTGAAAGAAGTTAACTGTGTAATTGAAGAGATTAATTCTCTTTACACTGGTCCCTTTTGAAGTCCATGAATAATTGTGACTATTTGAAGTGAATGAGTCATAAGAAAAAAAACAGGTAATTATTCCAGATAAGCCTCTGATGCAGGGAAGGGAGACTAAATCCCAAATCTGGGCTGACAGCATTGAAAGTGCTGGCTAGAAGAGTCAGTTTTGGACCGAGAAGCATTCTAGGTACAACAAGCAAACGACTGTAACCACAAACTTGTTTTGCATTGAAGCTCAGTACAAAAGTCTCAATCATTTTAAAGTAGATTAAATAGAAAACAATCTGTCCACCTAAACAAATTAAAACCCCCTTAGATTTAGATTTAAGGAGAAGCATAGGTTAACCTGATAGGCTGGCCCAGATAAATCCTCACAATGACTCAGTTCACTGAGCAGCAGCAGTTAAACGAAGTAAATAACTAAAATGGGCAAACAATGATCTGACTGCTCTAGAATATTCTCTAATTATTTCTCATGATCTAAAACAAAAGATGAAGGGGCAATTTTGGAAATCAGAATATAACATTTAAGTCTCCATCCCATTATATTTAGAATAAGAAATACGCGTGATATCAATTTGTAAAATCTGACTTTTAAAACACAGCTGTATTCTCAGAGTTCCATTACCACAGAGATTACATGCAGGCGCAGCTACATATGCATATCCATCTAGAATCTACTGCAATAACAAAGCGATATCCATACATAGTTTCCAATAAATAAATGTAATATAGTGTAACAGTGTGTAAATCAACGAGTCAAGAAATACTCATTTCAGAAAGTTACAGTAAGGTAACATAAAGAGAAGTAGAATACAGTGAAGGAAAAATCTGAAACAGTTTGAATGTTCGAAGAATGCTTTTTACCCATGAAATTGTTTTCAGAGAATCCTGAATATGTGGTAGAAGACAACTTTCTATAGTCAAAGATTAAGGAAATTTTCATATAGCTCATTTTACATTATCCTATACTGATTTATCTTTTACTTCTTTAAAAAGCAATGTTTCATAGTAACTGCAGAACTTGTACTGCTAGAAAAGCTTTTGGTTTTACTCACAACAGATTTATACTGTAATAGCATGTGATAGTATTTATTAAGCACAAGACAAAATGTTATTAGCAATATAAAAAATTACAGCAGTATTATTAATACAAAGCTAACATTGTCTTGAGCCTTGTGTTAATGAAAAGACATGGAAAATTTAATTAATATTTTTTGTCAAACACTTACTTGCCTTGAAAGTTATATGCATTTGGAAGTTCCCCTAAACACAAGGTCTTGCTTCAATTTCAGTAGATAAAGATCAAGTGTCTGCTTCTATAAAGGTAAGAGACACCAAGGGTGTCTATTCTTATTACCTGGTTGAATTTCACATTCTTGAAAAGCTTGAGTGCTTTATAAACATCTAAGGTCATTTATTTGGTTGGGCGTTTTGTTTGTTTGTTTTGAACACAGAATTGAGAAACAAAAAGGAATTACATAAATAAAGCAAAGTATCATTCATTGTTTGATAAACATTTTTCTTTGTGTTCTCCCTGTGTCTCAACATCTGCCCTTTGCTTATGAAGCTTATCTGTGCCCTTGGAGTGGCTGTCATGGTGACACTTGCTAAAAAACCCCATAAAATGTGATTGACAAGAAGTTGCACAGATACAATTAAACACTTGTTTATAAAACACAAGTACCTTAATTGCAGAAAACCAAAAGTTGAGTAGAGCAATACTAAACAAAAGACAGAGTAAGTAATCATGTCCTCAAGGGTTCTGGACACTAAACAATAAAAGGAAGGTATTTTGAATATCCAAATTTTATATTATCAAGGAATGGATATGATTTTAAACAAACAAACAAAAAAAGTTAGATACTGTAGCTGAATACTGTATTGTTTCTCCCATACAAGGTGATACATCGATAGCTATGCCCGATCATCCAAACAATTAATTCTGCCCATACTGCGGATGAAGGGATTCCTCTGCCTAAAACTGGACCCAATTAAACTAGAAACATGCCCCAAATGATACATAAACCTCTTTCACCCTGTTATACAACTCACTGATATAAATGAAAAATCGTGTATCTGGGACAAAACAACCCTGAGCAGCAGCACAGGCCATGGACTGCCTGGCTAGGAGAAGCTTTGCAGTGAAGAGCCTGGAGAACGTAGGGGACAGTAAAGTGACCAAGACCATCTCTCTCTTTGAATTCTAGCCACTTCTACCAGTTAAGAAAGCAGGAAAAATATTACATTTGTAATTTAAGTGTAGGAAGAAGAGATATGCATGAGAGGGAGGAGAGCCCATCAGAATGGCAATGTTAGAGAGCCATTTCAGCCTATCTACTTTAATCATTAAGTTTCTCAATCATATGTTTAAAATGCATTGCGCTTACAGTATCAGCAGGCATACGAAAATCAAGTGAAGGCATTTGAAACACAAGGGCTTACCGTCGCAGCCAGCCACATGATTTCTACATTCTTTCTCTTTTTGGCCTGGATATTTTGATGGAGATTTTCTAGCAATCCCTTTAAATCATTTTGTTCTTGAAAATGTGGTAGACCTGGAAAAAAAGGTTGACGAGTAGAGAAACAACCAAGAGTATAAAAATCTGCTTTGATGGGATGATTTTTTTTAAAGTCAAAATATTTTGCTTTTGTTACATCTCATTTTTGTTTGAAAATGGTGCTTTACCTACTAATTAAAGAGGAGGGCTAAACAACAGTAAACACCACCACCACACGCACATGCTCCCAAACGTAACAAAGGATATCTCTCAGTCTGAGGAACTTTAATTTTTAAATACAACATAATTTCAGGTTTACTTAAAATCCAAAATTATACCTAATTGCCCTAAGTATGGCAGCTGAGCTGACTTATTATCATAGATGTCTAGTGGTAATTCAAGAATAAGCAATTGAATATGCTCTTCTGTTTTGTGGGTATATACAGGAGGAGTTTGTTCTAATGTCACCATTATCTTCACTAGTTTTGAAAATCAGCAGAAACAATCAAAATCTGTTTTTCAAAATTACTTCTTCAAGCCCCAAGCCTAAGATTTACATTCAATTCAAAGAGTAAAAACGAGGCAAGTACTAACGCAGGTCAAAATCCATTCTCCTAACGTGATCACAGCTGGAATGATCCCTCTTATCAACAGGCTTTTACCTTTTATCTGTAATGAATTCTGTAGTTTCCCCTATCTGTGATTCATAGTAAGAAGTAATTTAAATATACTCAAGAAGAACTCCTCTAAGAATGTCTAAGCTGCCTTACTCATACTGTGCTGCCAAAAAGAAAAAAATGCAGAAAAAGCACATTCCAACTAGTTTTTCAATAATCTTAATGAGGATTGTTTTATCTTTGTATTACAATTCCTGATCAGACAATTAGATAATGCAGAGCATACAAAAATACATTAACACCTGCTAGACTATTATACTTATCCTGCATCTGTTTCTTTCAAACACATAGCATACAGTGGGTACTCTAAAAAGATGCTTCCAGATTATGGGAATGTATCACTAGGTAAACATTTTGTTGTTTCATAGCAATTTTCCTTCGGTTCACAGCATAAAATGCATCATCTCAGAGAGAAGACTTCACCACAGGTAAAGTAAGATTCTCCTAATTTATAATATCAGCAAATGAGCTGCATCTTGACTGGGTATGATCAATCACTTTAATTCTTTGTGTCATAAAGCAGCATTAAACCATCAAATCATTCTCATAGATTATAAGGGGGAAAATCATGGAAGTACGTAAGAGACTCACAGACTTTGTGTTGAAAATGCACATTCCACTACATGCATTATTATGCTATGGAATAAAATCTTTATTTGCTTGCAGGATTTCTAAACCTTGCATGTATCCCTCCTCTCATGGGACAATGATGAACTGATGTTGCTGGGGGTATTGGGTATCAAACCAGCAACACTGAGTATCACTCATAACATAGGTTTCTTCATATTTTCAGCTGTTTAAATTGAGTTCTAAACAGTTCTTTTCAATTAATTAGGTACTACTAAACAACAATCATACATTTTTAATACCCTTACTATCATTAGCTACTCCATAAAAACAGTACTATTTTGGTGCCTAAATCAGTGCTACATGTGGTTGGCATTTTTAGTAGGAATCTTTCTGGAAGCACATTGTTATTTAGTTTTCAGTTTCCTATTAGACAATTAAAGAGATTAAGAAACAGGTGATCGACATGGTGCATATTCACCTAAAAGAAGATGGCAAGTCAGTGTTCGGCATGTACAGTTACATGCAGCTGAAGACTTCCACTAATTGGGAAGAGAGAGAAATCTAGAATATTATTTGCAATTGGAATTACAGAGATGAGAGGAAAAAGTCACAGTAACGGTGGCAATACCTTTATGGGAGTGGGAAATTCTTTGAAATGGAATAAACGAATGAAGCAGCAGGCAAGTGAGGCTGTTTAAGGGTGGTGGATGCAACAGTCTGGTCAACAGAGCTGTGAGTCCTTAAATTCTGTCTGGCTTGAAGAGCACTGTTTGTAACTAACAGCTTTGTGAGCTGGGTCCTGCATTTATTTTGCAGCACAGATTTGGCATTACAGGAAACTACCTGGAAAGGTGTGACAAAACCATCAAGGAGCCATCAATGCTGAATGGCTCTCACTTGGCCACAACTGCTGCCAGCTTGGATGGAGGGTTAGCTTCTTAACAACTTGAGCACAGAGGTGAGGGGACAGGGGAGGAACTGAAGTCCTCCCCCAGCTGAATGACTTGAGAGTTTTGCTTGCTTTGTTTTTCCAGGGAGCTGGTTTAAAAGGCACGTTTCTCCAAGCCAAAAGTGTGATTCCATGTAATGGCAGGGAGCTACTAGGAAGAGCAATGGAACGAGAAGGTGCTTCGTCTTTTGTAAGAATTTGGATGAAGAACAGACTCAGATCTTAGAGGCAGACAAAAAGCAAGAAGGTAATAATAACCAGAAAAGATATGATGAACTAGATAAGCATAGTTCTTAAAAGCCTGCACAGTCTGGAAGAAGTCCAGGAAGACTGTGTGGCTCACTAATAATCCTGCAGGAAGACAGTACAAGGTTAGTTTCTGTTACTGAAAAGCAGCCAATCCTATCTGCATGGAAATTTTTGCTTTTCTATAATCTGAACCATTTATGAGGTAGCAAATCTACCTTAGCCCTAACTCCAGATGAGGTTAGTTATTCAGGATGCTTTCTTGGCAGGATTCCCTTAAATTAATTACTAACTTCTTGTATGAGTTTCTCTGTAGAAATCCTAGAGCTGCGGGTGAATGGATGGGCATACTGCCCACTGTTTAAGAACTGAACTTTCACTTCTGTCACAGTTATTAACATCTGAAAATCATCCTGAGATAGAAGATAAATATGCACACATATACAGTGACATACTAGATATAACTCCTAGTACATATATGTAGTGGATAATTTGCAAAACTAACCAACACAAGGCATTCTGTATGAGAACAGAAGCTTTGAAAGGAATTTTAACAGGCAGTATTCACTATGAGAAGGCATGTGCAAATCCTGTAGGATGACAGACCTTTAGATTCAGAAGAGTCATATCCCCACCCCCTTACACAAGTGGAAGGAGCAGAGACTTAAATCCAAGCTATTTAAAATCAGGCTGTAAAATTTGCAACATTTGGGAATACAGTTTAGGCATTTAGACCACTTTAACAGGATTAGATTGATACAAATGGTCTTTTCAGTGTTTGCTTTCAAGAATCAAAGTAACAGAATAGTAATATTTATGATACCAAATTCTGTAAAATTGGAATATAGGGCCTATTCTAATGGACCCCTGTTATTCACATCAGTGACATTATGACGTGGCTCATTGCTTGCATTTGCATCTGCCAATTTCTCAGTGGTTTGACACACCTTAGTACATTTGCAAAGTAAGAATGGGGGGAATGACTGAAACTGATGAAAATTCCCACCAAGTACTTCTGTACAAATATATTAGGTACAGACTGTCCTCTACTTGAAATCTTAAAAAGCATATTAAACTACTAATTTAAAAGAGCTATTTGGTTCATCATTACGTTGTTTCATTCTCCCTGTAGCTTCTGCTGCGGCATTGGGTCTGCAATCACTACTGACTTCAGCAGGGCTGTGTACGGGCACAGTGTTTAACTTTATGGAACAAGTTATGGGACTGGGGCCTAAATCTAAAAGCTGCACACTAATACCGTGGTAATATTACTTTCTTAGAATCTTTCATCTATCAAACCTTTTCAAAGCCGTTTGCATATTGCATTATTTTGTACTTACAATCAGGAGGCATTTTTTCGGTAAACAGCTTGTAATATTCTTTCAGAAGTTCTAAGTTTTCCTGGTTAATGTTTTCCTGCAAAGTGGTATCTCCAAACCTATAAAAAAAGCACAATAAAATGATGGACAAAACTACCCCAAACAAACCACTGAAACTAAACCAAAGCTAAATTATCCTTCAGAATGATTTCTTCGCATACAGAAATCATAGAGCTATAGAACAGTTTGGATTGGAAAGGACCTTAAAGACCACCAAGTTCCAACCCCCCTGCTACAGACAAAGACACCTTCCACTGGACTTTATTTTTTTTTCTAATCCCCTCCTCCCCAGTGTTGAATGTACTAGATTTTGTCAAACATGCCGTTGTTAATCTCTCATATGCTTTTTAACTAATATTTTAATATTTGGGAACAAGGTCATCACACATGGATAATTCTTTCAAAATCATATGGACAAAATAATCCATTTAAAGACAAACATTAAATAAAGCACATATTCTTTTTATCTTCACAAATCCTGAATAAATGCAAGGGCTCTTTGTAGGAATTTCAAACGGCACCACAGGCAGAGAACATCAACTCCTACATCTCTTACTGCTGCTTTTGCTTAAGTGTATTAATTTCTACCAGAGCTAGACAATATTGAAGCCACACAAGATAGAAGATATTCAAGCGTCAGGTGGAAAACCTTCTGAAGAAATATTTCCTGCTCTGGTCTGAGAATATTTGCTATAAATAGTCAAACTGATTACTTCTCTGGTCCTTTTCTGCCCTACACTGCTCCTGAGCTGTTAGTTATCTTGGTTTCTTGTACTTGAAACTAATCACTGAACCGTTTCTCTGTTGTTGAGCCGTGATTTCACCATTAAGCTTCATAGAGTTATGACGTGCAGGCTAGCTGGCTTCAGCTGGCTTCATCTAAGCTTGCTGCAGCACACAGACCTCAGCAGTTGCTTGACAGTGCTGCAGCTGGCTCAGGAACATGTTCTGGGGTTTCTTGCATCAGCAGTCTGTTGGAACACATCCTCTAATCCTTGTTATTCTGCACTTCACAGAAAATCCAGACAACATTGGGATGCCATTACACTTACCCACGAACTGACCATAGCTACACAGGCAAATATCTTTCTTAGTGAAATCAGAATTTCTACAACACCCAAGTTGTAGAAAATATAGGCTAAAAAAAAGAAATATATAATAGAAATCTCCTGGTACCTCTGCTGTGAGAGATATGAATATAAAGACAGGAATGTCCCTTGGGCAGTTAGGACTCATCTTTAGAATAGCCTTGAAATGAAGAAAAGGAAAACAGAGAAGGAAATGGTGGAGTACAGAAAGAGAGACATGGACAGAAATTTTTTCAGGACAGGTAGAGAAAAGGGAGCACAAATCAGAAGATACCAAATGTACTGCTGTATCATGCCAAAGGAAATAAAACATTCAAATGTGCTAAAGAGCGAAAAGACTACTTCCTCAATAGCTGTTGCTGCACTGTCAAATGAAAATATTTCTTTTAAACCAGATACATTCTCAACTGTGCTATACTGAATGAAGAGATGTTTTCATCTAAATAAAGCAACATTTTCTAGAAATTTATCACAAAGATTTCTTTCTATTCTCCTGTTCATTTCCCCCACAAAAAACATTTTTTACCTAAAAGCCTGTGAAATGTTTCCAATCTCAAAGGTGCAGCTTTAGGAGTTAAGCAGTATTTTGAATTAAGTTTAATGTTTACACCTGTAAGTGAATGCAGAAAAAACTCTTTCTGCACAGAATAATCCAACTTGACTTTTTTGATATATATATACACACATATATATATATTTATAGATCTACAGATATTATTTTTTCATTCACAGCTTTCTTTGTCTGCAATGTAAAATTACCACTGTGAACAAGGGTACCACTCTTCCCACCACTCCACCTGTGAGCCAGACATCTTTTCACACCAACTCCTCTCTACAAACCCCCATATATCCAGGTTGTTTCTAAATCTTGTCAAATCTTTCTTCAGGACACTTGTAACGTAACCATCCTTCCTGCCTATCCCACCCATGTAAACTGTCATGAACTTGCTTCTTCATTACTGCATACTCTTCTGATTTTGGAGAAACCTGATGTGTCCCAGTCACAACTGCCACGGCTGATTTTGTTTATGTTGTACCCTATCACCTTAGTTATGTCATTCCTCTCATAGCATCACTATTCCCTTCTTTATGGCATCAAGTATAAGCTATTTTAATTTTCAAGAATGTTTCAAGTTTTCTAACTCACTATTTGAGTTTTTCGACAGTAAAATGCCAGGGTTTACTGTCTTATGATTCAGCCTGTGTCTCTCATTTCAATTTTCTATCTACATTTTCTCATACATTGCCACTCACAATTCATAGAAGTCTCCCACAAACATCTACAAAGATACCTGATGGCATTCCTTAGAAGTCTTCCTTAAAAGACAGAAGACTGCTTTTACGCTGCTGTCTACAAAGAACAGGACGTGAAACTCCTGCTGTGCTTAACTTCTTGCCTATTGTCCAGGTTAACTTCTTTTTTCACTATCTAGCTCTATTTCCCCACCTATACTTTTGCTTTTGAGTTTGTAGTGAATGCAATCTAATGATATAGGTCTCTCTGATACCCTGTTAATAAAACCAGTTAAAGAAGAAAAGAAAAACTAACTGTTGTTGATGTCTACCTTGCAGTTTTAGTATTGCACAAACTTGATAATTAAACGTTACTACAGGTACTCTTCTCTTGGAAAATTAATAGGCTGCTGAAACTTCAACTATTATTGTGCTAATTAATTAGTTTCCAGCAATTTTTTCAGAGGATTAATATTAGCACATCTGAACTTTAACATTAGCCATCATGTTTCTACAAACATATTACTAAGCATTGCCTATTATTAACTACTACTCTTCAACCCTGGAAAAAAGCCCTAAAAAGTTGAGAAAAATGATCTCTTTCTAGCTTATTGCTTGCCCAGCATCTTCAACCCTGCTTCTAAGATAGTAAGAAATTTCAATTTCAAACTCATATTTGAAACAAACTTCTACATCCGTGAAATAGAAATTCATTTAATATGTGTATCCAAAGGAAACTTGGCATTGGCTGTGTGAAATGCAACCCTGCATATGGTCATATCTTCACTTGGACTTTTCATTATTTTGCTTCATAGCTTGTGCTTATGTCCTTTAATACTTTTTAAAATACACACGAAGCAAATGTGAGATGGTCCAACCACAAATAACAAAACAGATTTATTTTTAATCCTGGGAGATATCCTGTACTAGCACAGCATACATGGGCAGAAAATGAAACACGAGTTTTTCTTACCTCTCTGCAAGTGTTTGCTGTTCATTGATTCCAACATTAAAGAGTACTGGATACATGCGAAGTAGCTTTCCTTCTTTAATCTCTTGTGGCAGCATCTCAAACATCTTTGCTGGAAGCTGGACCTCTATAACATAATGTTCACTAGGAAAATAAGAAAATGAATAAGAATGGGAATATCAATTAGTTTGCTTGAAATTATAACCTTCCTAAATTGTAGAGAATATGGAGACTTATAAATCAGTTCTTCCCTTTTCCCCTTAATTGTTTCGAACCATAAAATGAGATGATTCAGTCTGCTTGCTTTAAGAGCTATATGGAAAAAAGGCAGGTAAATATAATCACACACTCTTGATAGTGACTTCTTTACTGAAGTGAAAATAGGACCAAGGATGAAAGCAATAAAAAGTCTTCTGCTACCAAAACATAAGTGAGAACTCCTCAAATCTTAAAATGCATCTTGCTGAGTTACAACTCCCTTCCAGAAGTCATGACTTGATCCTGTATCCACTCTAAATGCAATACGAGCAAAAACCTTTCAGAAAAGCTTAATGCAAAATTCCCCATTTTCTTCAGTGGCTGGATTTTCTTCCTGGGAATAGAAAGCATCACCAGTAACAAAACTGACTCTGTGAAGGTTCATTATACAAACATGAATACTATTTTAGGAGAAGACATATAATATAGAGCAGTTGTGGTTATACGTTTGTGTTTGGTCTGACTTTATGAAAACATGTTACTGTGGCTGCCAGTCTAAACTCTTATTATGTGGAACCCTGCAAGTTGAATTTGAGGATTGATGCCTGACCCCACAACAGAAACAACAGCATGCCGTTAATATGGGGTTTATTAGCTTTCTTTCCATTATTAGAGCAATCAGTCTCATACAAGAGGAATAAGCTAGAAGAAAATCCATTATGTCTCCAGGATCTGGCATTTCAATCATTCAAAGAGGGCCAACTGATAACAAAGACTGCGGTTTTCTCTCCTGCAGAACACATCTGGTACACCACCAACAAGGAAGAGTATTAGAGCAACTGGAGGGCAGGAGGATCTATATCCTAACCTGCAGAAATCAGGCCTAGGAAGTCACACAACTTCTGCATGTAAACTTCAACTGGAAAACTGCAGCTATCAAAAAAATCTATCATGAAGTCGCTCCAACCCTCATTTTAATCAATCACATGCTTGATAAAGAATTAAAATACAATGTGGATTACCCATGTGTAGGATTTGGGAGAGAAAACTCAGAAAACCTTGAAGAAGAAGGGCAGTTTCTGCACTAGCTCTGACAACCTTGGCAAGCTGGAGGGATGAGTGGCACTATCTCAGAGCAGGTGTTCGGATAAGCATTTTCGCTTAGACGAGTTCATGGTTGTATTTGAACCTCTATCCTGTCCACATATCCTAGAGCAAAATGTAATAGATCCAGTAGAGACTTGTGACTGAATTGTAATTACATTCAACTAGGACAACAGCATATGCCTTGTTTCTGCCTTGGTACAGGCTAGAACTAGCGTGTCATCTCTGAGCAAATGCCAAATGCTCCCTACCGAAGGGGGTTATCAGTTTTGAATGGAGGATACATGTCTTAGAAGGGATTAAAAATAAAAGGGGTGTGTGTGTGAAGAAATAGTTTCACTCCCCAGATAAGTCTATTTGGTTTGTGTTTTGTTTAATTAATTCACTCGTGTGAAGGAAATGAAGAGTTAGCAAGGATGACAGAAAAAACCTCAAATGATCTTTGTATTCATTCACAGTGTGCATGTGAGCACTCCTAGCTGCTGTCAGATACTGCCAGGACATTTTTCTGTGATGGAGTGCTTTCATGAGGTTGAAAAGAAATGTTGGTTTAGTCTAATTCATCTGAACCAAAATGCCACCAAATCCCTGCACTGCTACATTTCACACCCCCAAAATCACTACTAATCTTTCAGTGTGTGAGAGAACATTGGGAAATGCTGACCTTTAGGCATGATAAATTAACATGGTACCATTTGCCTTTTTTTTTTCTTCTTCTTCTTTTCAAAACATTTTTAGAAGTCTCAGAGAGAATCCTCGGTAACTTTAAAATCAGAGATTTAAAAAAAAATCTCTAACTAATTGCACAACAAAAACAATTCATTTCTGATCATGTAAGTAAAAGGCTTCCAAGCTTTGACAGAGCTGTCTAGGAATGGTACTGAAGTCAGGTGAGGAAAAAAAGAAAAAATAATTCAAAGTAGTGAAATCCGGAGGACTTGTTTGATGTTAATTTACCAAAGATCTTACAGGTCCTGTGCTTCTATTTAAACATGAAACACTAATAGAGCAGTAAATTTTATTGCCATGTCATTTCTGTCTTTTTGTGGCTACAATCAGTGTAGAGATACCAGGTGGTTTTGGCATGAGATGGGAAAGGTAGCTACTACATTTTCCAATGAGAAGGAAAAATGAGTACATAATTTTTAACATTTAATGATCTCTCAGGACAACAGGGTGTAGAAATTTATCATGGTTAAGAGAGTAAATAAAAAATCATAATCTCTTTCAGAATGAATTGTATAAATTTAGGCATTATACATTATTTAATTTAAGAACATCCCTTTCTTTGACTTTATTTGCCTTATTCTCTAATATTGGTTATCATTCCATATCAAGTAATTTACATGCACCTTTGCTTTGCAACAGAAAAAACAATGCACACATGGTCAGTCGCTGCACCTCAGCTGGGAAGTGCTTTACCCAGCTCTTCTTTTAGCTAAGTGATGACTTTTTAGATCATTCCGATGTGGCTGTAAGCGCTAGTCTGATAGTGGGCTTCAATGAAAACATGGTATCAAACTCTGCAGTGTCTCAAAGTTCATGTGCACAAATACTTTTATAAAATTCTTTGATAGAATGTAAGTATGATAAAATACTATAATATAATGCCTATAATAATAAAAGAACCTGAGCACCTGAACTAAACTTCACTTTTCCTGGACGGTCAGTCAGCCACCCACATCAGCAGGTTACCACACTGCTAGTCAATGCCACAGCTCTTTAGATTGATTTGTTTGTCTACGTAGAACCTCAGTCTTAAGTCTTCCCGAGAAAAACAATTACCAGTGAATACTCTGACTCTGCAAGATAAGAATTTGTAGCTTGATTTTGTGTCTTGCATTTCTAGAGTCCTTCAGCTTCATTTTATTGAGCCAGACCATATAACAAGCCAAATGATTTTACACATTAATTAGAAATAACCAGGTTTTCCACTGTCTTCTCTTTTTATGCTTGACTTCCAATGCTGTGTGATAGGACCTGTCTCATCACAGCTCTAACAAGAATAGGGCTCCTACACATAAGCTTTCAAGATTTTTATCTTTTCCTCGCTGATACCGATTCCATCCAGTGAATACCTGCCAGTAAGTACAGTTCAGCAATCACAGGCAGTAACTCTTCTTCCTAAAGACTGACTACTCCATCAGTTCAGAATGCCCGAGGCAGCTCAAAGCTCAAGTCTCTTTTCAGTCCAGGACCTCCTAATGTGACAGTTCAGTGTACCGCAGTAACGGCAGCAAGCCAGTAAATGTAGGTGCTGGATTTTTCAAGCTTTTTGACTGCTGTGATTTGCAAAGGATGTATTTCTTATGTTTTATCTACACACCATAATTATTCTTAATTATTCCCGATGCGTTGCCTATCATACTCTGGCCTTCCTGCTATTTATTTCAACCCTTTCTCAGAAGGCCCATAGAATAAGAGTGAATTATCCAGGATAATTAAGTAAATCAGTGGTGAAAACCCCCTTCAGAGGAAACACATCTTTTCTAAAAGTTGCTGCTTTTAGCTGAATTTAATTTACAGTCATCTTAAGAATAATGATACTACTAAGGAAGTGATTTCTGCAAAGTAAAAACATTCAGAGCTTCAGACTAGAATAATAATGAAGATAAAACCCACATTCCTTATGTGTAACAATCTTATTAACCCTCTCATAGCCATAATTAATGAAGTATATCAGTTTATGTCCTGATACTCAGCAGTGCTTATGAGGGATTCATAATGTATCAGTGGCTTTGCACAAGGATTTCTGAGGTTGCGTATGTCCTGTGTGATCCTCAGCAACTAAGATAGGTTTCATTTTTCAGAGATGACCACTAGGTTTTGGTGCCTGAGTTTTCCAGTTTCCGTTTTAAGAAAACGAAGGCCTAACTCTTCGAAATGTAATTTCATTTGTCACACTGAAATGCAAGTTCTGTAAACCTCAAACCCAAGGTTTCTCCAGTTAGAGGCCACTTAGGTAAATACTGACCTTGTCGCCTCTCTTTGATTCAGTATGAAAAACACAACAGAAACTCTGCATAACCCAGACACTGTTTTGATTAATTTGTTTTAATAATTGGAACTTTTAGCTTTTCATCAGGAAAGTAACCCAGAGCCCGTATTACCGTTAGCTTTACAAATCTCTACTAACTCATTACATCTCCACTCAGCTCATGAAGAGTAAAACTACTGCACTTCCCATGTAATAGAATTCAGCAACAAGAAAACCACTATCTGGGCTTTTCATGTGCTACAGATTAAAATACATGCCATGGGCTCCAGGAAACAAAGTTCTTACCGCCTTCCAGTTATGATAGGCAAAAAATCTTCTGATTTGGCTTCGATGACTTTAAACATTACTTTCTGCAAATCTGAGATTCCCACAGCCATGTCTTCTAGCATCCCTGCTTCTTCACCTATATGGAAAGATTACAGAGGTTATTAACAGAGTAGACAGATCAATCACTGAATAGGTTATAGTAAAGCAATACAGGGATTATATTTTCCAGCCTGTGCTTCTAAAAAATCACAGTCCTAAATCTACATTAAAGTAACCTACATAAAAGCAGACTGAATTTTAGAACTGCTGACAATTCTCTGTGGCCTAAATGATAACTATGAGTATTAAGTACCTCTGAAAATCAGGCTGCTCTGTATGTGCATAGAATAACCACAGAAAAGCCTTTTTTGTCTATTCTGAAAGTGTTTTTAAAGACTGTCCTGCTGATGAGGGACAAAGGTTTTGAGAATAACAACAAGCATCATGCAAATGGGAGCCTGATAGCAATCTCCAAGTGAGGATCTGCAATTGCCTGTGCATTAAAGAGCTGCACAAATGCTAAACCCTTACTTTTGTCAAAACCTCTAATTTGGGGAAGGATCCAATACATCCAGATCAAAGCATTTTTGAAACATAAGGCAGTTTCTCCCTCCAAATGTTCTTTTTAATAAGTATCAAATGATGGCATCTATAACAAGCTAGGAATTAAAGAGTTTTCAAGCTATCTTGACATCACCAATACTGGTGTGGTCAGGGCAGAGGCTAATAGAGTTACTAACTGTTTAAATCTGCTATCTGGATTAGCTTTGTAAACCTGCTTAGGTCAACTGCCTATAAAAATGGAGACAGTTTTTATTAAGGCCAAAAGTTCCACTAGCTGTACTGAGGAAGGAGTCTCCTGTATTTAAGATGACATCGTTCAGCACTCTGCCTGCAATAATTAGCAGCTAGTGTTCCCAAAGGAATTGAGAATAAAATGAATGAGTAATTTTTGATGCAGAATTGACAGCACAGTATCAATGACTTCAACTGTGCTATTATATGGAAGCCTGTTGTATCCTAAGGATAGTATTTGTTGATTCATAAGGCAAATTACTGGAAGCAGAACAGAGGTTAAAATAAGAACCTGCTGGGTAAGCTTCTGGTCTGAATACATATGAAACTTTGTTCAAGAACAATACTTACTATACGTACTAAGGAGTCCTTCATATTGCACAAGCAATCCAACAGTATGAAGCTGTTGTAAAAATCCTTGATCATGTAAACCTGTGTGCAGTTTGATTATAAACCCACAGACCAATCCAGCGAGCTATAAAGACAATGAAAACATATGAAACTAACAGATGTACTGTTATAACATAGTTGAAATGAGGCTTGCTATCATTATACGCAACAGAAGTAATATTTAGATATTTGAGGAAAACTGCATAGATATTTCTGTTCAGTGACTACATACATAATTTCATATTAATATATTACTGAGGCATTTTTTGGTGTAAAAAGCAGTGAAATACTCCCTTATTTTACATTAGATAAGGTTCATTTATTTTGTGGGGTTGTGTGCTATTTACACTGACATAAGTGAGACCAGAACCTCCGCTGGCAGGCTGTAAACACATAAGACTGCAAATTATGATGGATTTGAAAGCAGATAGGCACCTAATGCAAGTGAATCTCCTTGGCAGTTGCACTCTAACTCTTTAATTATGCTAGCAAAAACATACAACTTAAGAGAGAAATTAGATAAATCATTCAGAGAAAAATCTGCCTGGAAAATATGATCTACAGAAGATCAAAACCACTTCAGTTATTCACCAAAAGACAAGTCTGAGAAGAGACATACTAACGGTCTTCAAACACATAAAATTGTGCTACAGTCTGATAACAGATAATCTGTTCTTCATTTCCAAGGTGATCGAGGGAAAAAAAAATACCTATCTTGAACAGCAGCAAGGAATTTTCCAGGCTAGACTTGAGAACTTCACCTACAGGTGAGGATACCGGCATTTAATCTAGGAAGACTAAAAGTAACTTTATGGATCCTTCTTTGTGCAAAAAGGGGACTGGTAACCTTTGCCAGTCCATTGCAGACCTTCTCTAACTCAGTGATACAGCTACTATGGATTTCCATCTACTATTATTTTCCCTGTCACATTATAACGTATTTAAGTGCATGTAATGGTAAATATATGAAAAAAAAAAAAAGTTGTGTTAAATTGGGAAGAGGAAAAAAAAAAAGGCAACAAAAAAAAAAAAAAAAAAAAAAAGAAAACCACAAGCACTGGCATGAACAAAATGCTTAATTATAGCAGCAGTAGGAGATTAAGTGACACAAAACAACCTACTGCTTGACTAAAGACGATGTCTCTTCTTAAGGTCAGCATCAAACACTGTGGCAAACCACAGGCAAGTTCCTGGAGCAGAACGAACGCCATTGATTGCTTCGCCCTGGTCACCACTTCTCCCATGCAGTCCTTCAGTGTAATCACCAGGGGATAAAGCTGCTCATACCAGTCACCTAGAACAAGACAGAACATTTGTTCCAAAACAGAAAACTTGCAATGAAAATCCTTTTCAGAGAGGAAAGAGGGCTGCAGTGGCTGCATAGATTGTCCTACATTTTAAAACAACTCTGCAGCTCTATCCTAACTGCTGCACTACAGCAAACACCACCAGAGAATATGCTTTAGAGGTAGGACGCCAGCATACCACCAAAACTGGGGCTAAATCCTTGGCCTGGATCCAATTACATCCTGAAACAACGACTTTTTAACAGACCTAACCTCTCTGTAAAACTTGCATTAAAGTGCCATAAACAGAGCATACGGGGATACACATGAAAACTCATTTAGATGAAGTGAAGATGAAGATCTATTCTTTCCAGCACTAACACCTTGTTATCTAAACAAATGAAGTATCACCAAAAAACAGGGGAAAGAGCCTATAACTAAGGAAAAGTGAGTGCTGGAAAGCAAAACAGAAGAATGAGTAGGTATCTGGAAGGATATTATCTGTTTAAAATATAAGCTGGAAAAAACACTAACCTTCAGGTCACATTCCTTCTCTTTCTAGCTTCTCTCTATATTGTTCTCTTTAAATATTTAGAGATACTGAACTCAGTTTTTTTAGGTACTTCAAGTAGAGAGATTTAGGACTTTCGTAATATGTTTTGCTCTATTAAAATACATGCTAGGAATATCAGCAAACACAAGCCAGTGAAAATGCCTGAAAAACAGAACTCCTTAATAAATTACAAATGTAATGTAGCGATATCTAGGAACGGAGCTTACTCCAACTTGCCTAATTCCCAAGCTGTTCCTGGATTTTTCAGGACTTAACAAAACCATACCTGCATTGTACTTGCACATAGTTTTACCTATCTCTCCAAGCTGATAAAATAATAACAACAACAACAATAATAAATCACCCTCCTTCAGAATCTGCATCTCAGTTTCATTGTTACAGTTTAAAATAAAAATCAACACTGCAGAAGGATCTATATAAAAATAGAGTAACTGACTTAATACAGTCCATCACTTACTCATATTTTCTGTAGATTAGCATAATTAAGAATCAATGATAATTAAAATGTGTTCCATTTAAATTGTAATTAGATGGAAGATAACAGCACGTTGTTTCAGGTAACGTTCTGAGTCAGGCCAATGAAATGCTCATTAGTTCTGGAGAAGTTCTTTAGGCAGGAAGACATAGCTGTCTGTTGCAAAGTCAATTTGGCTACCCTCCAGAAAAGTATGTAAATTAATACAACTGTAGCCAAGAAGACTGGATAGAACTTTGAAAGCCAGGAGAAACTGAAAAAAAAAAATAATAAAATAAGGTGCAGGAATGAGGAAATAGGAAGAAGGAAGGACAGGGCAGTCCCAGGGAACAGCTTGAGTTCCTTTGCAAATAACGTCTTTGTGATCAGGCAACAGGTATTCTAACACAGGCATACATGTTTAAATGTGAGCAATAGAGACTGAAGAACCATTCCCTGGAAAACAGCAGTTATGAAGTTAGAGCCACCATGAGCAAAACAGAAAAAAACCATCCCCCGTTTCATGCTCCAGCAAAAAGAGGTGATTTTATACATGCCATTGACTAAGAGAGCACCTATACACCATGTGCCAAGATCTAGCGTGCACATTTTAAGGAGACTGCTGAAGAAAAATGGAGAGCTTGCAAGATTTAGAGTAGTTTAATCTCCTTAAGCCTGTCAAAAAGGCTGAGCAGAAACTTGATGTCCCCTCTTCATGAGGAGGAAATAACAAGTACTAACAGGGATGTTTATTCTAGGGAATAAAAGCAAAAGAGCAATCACAGGCCAGAAGCTGCTGTGAGACACAGTCAATTTCAGAAATAAGGTAAACAACAAGGTGTGACATACTGGAAGTCAGACGAGACAGACCAGACAATTTAAACTTTCCTTTTGGGTCTTAAACTATAGCAATTTATTAAATTAATAAATAAATTCCATGGAAAGCAACTGCAGCAAAACAAGATCAAAAGATGCAATGCCTACGGAACCCATGAACAGGGCTGTATATGATTAAAATACCTTGCCTGCTTTCAACTTGCCCAAATAATGTAAAAGATCATACCTGGCCACTTTAAAGTAGACCTAAGGTATTGCTAAATAGACATCTGTTCTGCTTTCATGGGAAAGCGGAGCTGGATACAGACATAGCCAAAGATCTTGCAAGTACACTGTCAGCCAGGGCAAGAGAGAAAAAGCTGAATTTCTCAAACCAGCCACACTTTGTGAACCTGCTATTACAATTTCAGATCATGTGGATAGGACTAAAGAGCTTTTCCGACACTCTTTTTCATAAAAGAGGGGGTCACATACTGGTCATATAATACTTAGATCTCACTCTACTGAGCTGCCATACTTAACTAGTCAATCTGCACTGTATTTCTGCTTCTTTCTGAACATAACTTTGTACTTGCCCTTACTGAGCTGCATCCTAATATTTCAGTGCTCCATTTCATCAAGATCCATTCTAATCCTGCTCCCATGGTGCTTAAAGCCTCTCCCAGGCTTAAGCATCTGCAAATTTTATAAGTATCATTCATATTTCATAAGCTAAGTCAGTAATGAAAATATTGAATAATACCGGACCCAGAACAAATGTAAGTGGATTCTACCTCATACAGCCCTCCAGGTTGACAGTAAGCAACTGATAACCACCTTCTATTATGATTTTCCAAATTATTTTGCACATACCTTTTAGTACCTTCAAGATCATTTTCTCACAAGGCTATTTTTTGGGAAATTACGTGTTTGGAATACTGACTTACTAACTAATCTTTGTCAGTAATAGTTGCATTAAGAAGGAATCTAAAGATTTGATATTTTCAAGGCCTTTTTTTCACTGAAGGGCATTCATGCTATATATATTAAAAATAAATCCTACTGAGTATTTAATGTCCCAAAGAATGCAGCGCTTTACTTACATATACATTTTGTTTTGTAGAAAACAACAAAAATTGAAAGTTTGTTGGAAACTTTACCCTAACAACTGAGGAAAGATAAATTACTTTATTATAGAATATAAATAGAATTGTACTTGCCAAAACAAAAGAAGATAAAACTAAAGCCTCTTGTGATTAAGTTATCCATAGCTATCATCCTACTCCCTGCTCACACTGAAAATCCTTGGTCAAAATTAGTACGGATGTTCAATCCCCAGAAGGTGGAGCTAGTTAGTAAATCTAAAAGAGGGATTGCATTGTATCCTGAAAACAGAATATTTATGCATGGACTTGTGCATTCCCATGTCTATCCATTTATTTTAAAGCAAGTTTTGTGTGTTAAGCTGAAAATAAGAGACATATCTTATGCTGAGACCAGGATCTTAGAAAGGACAACTCTAAAGATAAATCTATATAGCTGCCCAATATTTGGTCTGTTAAAAATCACCGTATGTCACTTGTTATGCAGAATATCCTGTTGCAAATACTTCAGCAAGAATATAAATCAGGGTCATTCATTAACAATGCACAGAGCTCCAAATATTCATCAGAAGTACTTGCTTAATAGCAAGAGCAACAGCTTTTAAGTTGCTCCTTGAAACTGAGAAGCACTGTGAAACTGAAGTTTATGAAACAAAAAAATATTGTATTTTGAAGCTTACAAGAAAACTCAGTAGAATTCAGAAAATATTTTCTTGTATACGAGGCATAAATACGGAATACTAATAAAATAAATGAAGAGCTATTATTTGTAAATGGAGCTTTAAAACCCTGGTCTAAAATCAGGTTTAGACCTAACTTGCTGCAACATTGTTGATATGCGAGGATACTGCTCGGTTACAAGCTACTGCTTACACATCTGAGTTTGGAGAGAGTTGCAAGATGCCCTGCCACTCCTCCCTCATGAGAAAACTGGCAGTGAGCTCAGAATCAGTTGCTGCTGTAAAGAAGGTACAGGAGGCCAACCATGGCTCAGGACCTCTGCTCCAACAGAGATTGATGATAGCTTTGTAAAATCACTTTTGTGTTCAACACATTCAAGGACTTATATATTGACGCTTCAGGTGACAAATCACAAGATTTGCATCCTCAACACCATGGAAAATCCTTTGAAAAAGACTGAAGAGTTAACTCAATGAGTAAACATCTCAAAAAAGACCTTAGGAGCAAGAACAGAAGCAATAAGGAGACTACTGGATAACTGTCAGGTTGCTAAAATGACAAGGGCAGCATGTTAGTGATGGACTTGGTAGTCCTGAGGTAACAGTTGGACTCAATGAGCTTAAAGGTCTTTTCCAACCTTGCTGACGCTATGTCCTGTTTGGAATATCCAAACAAGAGCCAAAGTCTACTGATGAAGCAAGGAAACTCAATTCAAAAATTGTTCTAGTCAGCCATTGGAAAGGAAACTAAAGGCATAAAAGCCAAACATATTAAAACAGAAGGATGAAATTAGAAGTGGTATCACCACTATGCAGTTAGTGTAAGATTAAAACATAAGAATATGTGCAGCAAAGCACTAGTAATACTCCACTTGCATTGCTAACAGAGAGCTGTGGAAGTTCAGTTTATGACAGGATTTGCCCTTTGGTTGCTGGAAAACGCCCATCAGTCCCATGTTCTCTTAATCAGCATGCCTGTACAGGCAAATGACCTGTTTAGCACCCAGCTAGTCATTTCTATGTGATAATATTCAAGTTGCAATATGTCAAACTGCATGTTACATTTGATGAAGTTTGGCAGAAAAGCAAGCTTCTGCTCTGTTCAAAGTCAGACCCATTGAAGTGCTTATTAAAATGCGTTGGTAATAAACCAGGAAAAGCTCTGAGGCTTTGGAATTGGACTTCTATCTCCTTTTGCCCTGGCAATAGAGGAAAAAGCCAATTCTGACACTGCTGTCTGCACCACTTAAGAATCAGTGGAAATCTTCGATGGATTCAAGTCACCTCAAAATATAAATGGTATGAAGTTAAAAACTAAATATGGAATTAAAAGCAGAAGAAAGCATAACAAACAGAGGGCTGTACAGACATATGGCAATGAATGAAACAGCAGCTACCCACAACTTAACTTTTCCCTTACTACCTGTGCATACAATTAATCCACTATAGAATTGAAATAATAGAAGTCAAAGAATGCAAATGAGTTGTCTTGATATCACGGATCGAATGTTAGGCAAAATCTGCCTTACGGAAAAAGTCAAGCAAAACAAACCAACCAACACAAAACAGCAGTAAACCCTTCAAACCAGGTAACGTAAACCCACAGTCTGAATTTACTCACCTAGGACAGGAACTCCCTTCTGATTTCTTTTATTTTCTTTTTTAAGAGAGGCTTAAAACCTGACTTAGTAGAGTTCAAGTATTCAACTTTGCAGCACAAAAACGTCAGCTTCCTACTCCATCTTGCCACTCAGCTCTTGGAGCTCAGTATGAGGGCTAAGCTCTTTGAAGAAAGAATGAGGTTTTATGCTCATAATTCTGTGGCATTTCTCACAGGAAAACCAAAAACGTGCAAAAACCTGTATAAGTCTTCCTGGTATTTCTGCAGTTAATGTAACAGCAGTTACTTTGCACAGTTCGAGTGTGCAGAAGACCAATCTTGAAATCTTGGGTATTTATTATTCCAGTGTAATCATCTGAGATTTTCTATACTGTCACATGGATTAATAGTGAAAATGGAAACCATCTAATCCTACATATACAAGTGTGTCAGCAGCTTCAGTCACAAGGAAAACAGAAAAAGGCAGCAATGGCAATAACAGACATTAAGCTAAGGACGTCTAAAATAATCATTACATTGGAGTAATGGATAAACCTTGCTCTAGAAGTGTTGTGCAACTAAATATTCTGATGTCTTGTTTAAAAATTAGTTTGTTAGTTCAGTTAAATAGTATCCCTTTCCCTTACACATTTTTAAGCTTCCTTTATTATCCAAATTACTTAGAGAAAGCACTGGAATTATATGCTGGGCTACATATAGCCCAGGTAAGGACCCTATCAAAAAGAGAAGGATGATACAAAAGTGTGAGGAAAAAGAAAAAAAAGTGCAGAAATAGAGCTAAAGTAAAGGCAAGTCTAAGAGAAAAGGAAAGAAAAATATGAGGAAAACAAAGGGAAAAGAAAGTTTTCAGAAGTGTTTTTGTTTCCTCAAAATAAATGTCTGCTACTCAAGCGAACACAAACCAAGGGAGAATTTTTCATCTTCCTGACTAAATGGTAACTTACAATAAAAGATGCAAACAAAACAAAACCAGAACACAGCTTTATTTCACATTTCTACCAGCACTGCATTAGGAGGGATGCACTGAAAGACAGAAAGGTTAAATCTAGACTTACAGAGTTCCTGCCAGATATCAGATTATTCAACAAAAATTAACCCACCTATGCCTGCAGCAACGTGACTATGAAGAGATGTCTCCCTTCATTCCAGCTAGGAAATATGGCACCGTTCCCCAGGCGCTCTTTGCTACCTCTGCTGAAGGTTACCATTGGACCATTCATCTGCCCAGCAACATAGTTCATGATTCTGTAATTCCCTTAAGGCAAAATCCAGGTGCAATCACGCTGCCAGCTTAAATTGCCTGAGATCATGTGGTGGATTTTGCATGTAGAAAAAGTAGGGAGTACTCGCACAGAGCCAGTGGAGGAATGGCTAGGTGATAGTTCTGATGGTGTGGTACAAGGAGCAGATGGAACCAACAGACTCTTTTAGCAGCACAGCTACACGTGGAGATCTGTTGGGGGCTGTGTAAGCATAAGAGTAAACTACCATGTTTCACTGGCACCTTTAATGCTGCAGGACAGGCTTTCACATTCCGACTCTCATGGAAAAAGGTAAGGCAAAAATAAAAATGATTTAATGTTGTCAAGTAGTTCTCCAAGGCAAACCACCCTGGAGTTAAAACAGTAAAAATCCTCTCTCTCCTTTAAAATCCATCTACTCTTCTTGATTTATCCTGCAGAGAAATCATAATCCTGCAACTGATGAAACCATAGCATGTTACCTTGGTAACTGATAACTCAAATTCAGTCTTAAGAATACACTCAAAGGTCAGAATGCATGAAAAGTTAGGCTAAAGAAGGTATAATTCATGTTGAAAGGTAAGCACGAGAAAAACATGCCACTGATATTTCTGATGACAAGACTCCACACAATAAATATAAGCATGTTGGGTTTTGGGGGAAGGGGAAGAGTAAGATCACATGACGTCAACACTGAGATTGCAAATATAAACCTATCTTAGGAAGCTCTGAATATATGTTATGACAACATCTATTGTTATAGGAATATGCTATTGCATCAAGTTATTGTCATAACATCTTCTATCATCTAAAATGAACATGCGTGCAGTCTTTTTCATCTTTATCATTGTTATATGCTAGGAAAAAAAAAGTATTAAAACAGTCAGGTTCACTAATATAAGCAAATATTTCATCCCATGTTTATGGTGTACTTTTCATTGTTTTGATCAAACCCTGGGTATTCCCCATTTTTCTCACAAACATCAGCACAACGTTTCTTCAGACTAACTCCAGCACTGAAGCAGTTTCAGACTCAAAGATCTATCTGTGCCCATACATTTGCAGTGTTGATGAAATACATTATGCTCAAATTATGGTATAATATAATTGCAAGATACAACAAGCTTTTCATATATGTAATGTTTGTGAACTGTAGGTAGCATAAAATTCTAATTTTAGAAATATATCTCAGTGTAAAAAAGGTATGGCTTTATATCTAGGAAAAAGTTATGAGCCCATACAAACAAGGCTTCAGATATAAAATGGAGCAGAATTAAGGCAGAATTTATAACCCTAAACTTGGAATCAGAACTTCTATGTAGGTGCTTCATGGTGAATCTTTAAGGCTTCACATCAAACTTCAGAGACGGATGCAGATTAAAAAAAACCCATATAAACCCACACTCTTATAGGGAAGTCAAGCATGAAAAATTCTGGCACCAAAGGCAATGGTTTTGAAAACCATTAGGCAACCAACTTTGGATGGTGTGCCCCAAAAAACCTAGATGGTTCTTCAGAAAGCTCTATCTTTTAAGTTAGTCCTATAAAAGAAAGCAATTTTAAAACATCTCCATTTCTAAATGACCTTGAAAGTCCTATAAATTGTAAAAGGCAAGATGCTCTCATGAAAATATCATTGGGAAATCGTATCTTTCTCATAAAAGTGAACATGAAAACAAAGTGATCTGCCCCAAAAATCTGCAGTTTTCATGTTGCGGAACACTCAGTGTAACTCATCAGAAGCACTGATTGTGCTCTCAAAGAAGGAAACTTGTACTGATTCAAGAGAAATAGGGAAGGCTGAAATGAGGGGAGAAAAAGAAATTCATTCCAGTGACGTAACATCTTGATATGTTTTGTGTCCTTGGCCTGTCAGCTTCAGAAGACAGCTCAGCTGAATGAAACACATCTATAATTTTCAAACCATTATTCCTTAGCAAGAGGTACTTCTCATTCTATTTGATGACTGCTTATTATACTACCTAAGAGGAAGTAACTTTTAAGGGGTTTTGGCTTTGTGAGCTAAAAGCTCTAACCAGTATTTCATTTGCCTGTGTAGGGTGTGAGCCTGAATCAAAGCTAAGAGCACATTTTTTATAACTATAATGGACTGCTTATGTACATTTCATGGATTATACAGAACAACAGAGGACGTGTTCAGGTGGTTGAAGGGAATGAAGGAAAATTTGTAAACATTCATGTTGCTAAGCATGTCAAAAAGCATCCAGAAAGAATTATACTAAATCATTACTTTTTTCAGACTGGGGAGGGAGGGGGAAATCTGAAGCTCCCTAAAATAAAGTGGTTGTGGCATTTTTGTTGTTTTGTGGGGTTTTTTTGTTTGGGTTTTTTTTAATTGAAGGATGACAGAAGGTTTGGTTACAATTTCCTTATATTTGGGCTCCCACCATTATCACTAAGGAGCTGTTTCATTTTTTCCAACACACTTGCACATCAGAAAGTCTTGCTGGACTTCAGAATCAGATCCAATCTATGCTTAAAGAAAGCAATAAGGAATGTAGCCATAAGAGAAGATCAAAAGATTTGGTGACAAGGGCCTGCTGTGGATAAAGTTTTCTTCACATCTCATGGAATCACTTTACTTAGCCTTTGGTATTGACACAGACTGACACCTGTATACAGGAAAAAATGAATTTTAGCAAATCAGAAAACAAAAATCAGTATATCACTTCAGAAAAGTAGAAGGGTTTACAGGAGAATGACACTGAAATGGAACGTTCACCTTTCCTTATAAGTAAGACACACTCCAATTTTTTTCTTAAAATGGTATATTCAAGTAAAATCTGAAATAAATTAAACTATATCAGCCTTTAAAGGAAAACACTGTTGTTTCAAAAGGTTTTCATTGTAGCACCAAAAAAAATGAGCATAGCAAGGAGTCTGAGCACACAATGGAGCTATAATTTGATAAATAGCCTTCTATCCTTCAAGGCTACAAATGCGCAAAACCTTGCTATTGGCACTCTCATCAAAAACACTATTGACCCTTCTCTTTATTGTTTTTCCATGACTTTTTCCATGTTTATTTACCCTAGTCAGTGATTAAAAAACCCAAAAGCTTGCTTACCACCTGTATGCAACACCGTGCAATCTGCTGCTGAAGGATCATTTTCGCTCTCTTTAACGTTGCTGACGCTGTCTTTCTCAAGCAATCTGTCCACCATGGCAATAAC
>NW_009941448.1:12033-23947 GCF_000696875.1 Nestor notabilis | reverse complement strand
TCTTTCCCACATTGGCCCACACCCTGTCCTGAAAAAACATAATTATTACTGCACATTACTGAAGAATTAAAAGCAGAGACAATACTAACTTCTTATTAACACCTTAAAGTGGAGACAGAGATGTGCGAATTACTGTAAGTATTACTGTACTAGGTGTCAGCATATTAGGTGTCATCATTCTTTAGCCTACTACCAACTTAATCCTTTTTCATGGATTTTTTTTCTTGCAGTGTAAATGACTGAACTGAAACTGTTCGTGGTTCTTAGACACTGTAAAACACACGTACTTCAAAGCCTACACATAAACGTGTGCAAGGTTTCATGTCCAATTACAGCAAACTGAGCAGTTTGTCTATTTGAAATAATACAGTAAGAGAGTAGACATCCAAAGCCTTGCCAGATCAAACCTCCTGTGCAACTGCCAGTTTTGCCATACTACTTGACAACTTCTTTTTGATAATTTAACATACCCTCTATTTTATTACATCAGTTACTCTGTTAAAGCAAATGTAAAATTAAAAGCCTAGAATTAGAAACCTGCTTTCATGACACGTTTGTTAGGTAACACAATTTCAATTTCGTTCTTCACCTCTCACACAAACTGCAATCACCATGCTTAACTGAGTTTATAATAAATATGAGGATTACAGATGTAACAGAATGATAGAACAAATTCTGTACAACAGAGAATAAGAGAGATAATACAGAGTGAAAGACAAAGCTGTTACGGAACACAGATACAGGAAGGGTCCTTCAGGTGCTGGATGCTGCAGAATTTGAAGCTCTTGCACCTACTTATATGGAGCTGAATAAGAAAAAGGAAACAACCAAGCTGTACAGAAATGAGGCTGTACACAAGGCTAGCAATCAGACTAAACCCAGAACATAAACCTACAAAAAACCCCACCATGTACATGTTTTAATGCTGAGTCATTCTGAAACTAATGCAGAGCAACCAGTTTGCTTGAAGGTTAAAAAATGGGAAGATAATATCACTGGTTTTCTTTCTACTTTATGATATAACAGCCGCAAGCATTATACATATATAACCCTTGAGGAGAAAAACTTGGAGATCAAAAGACACTAAGAAAGAAGGTTCAAGAAAACCGAAACCTGAGAAATACTGCAGTTCCCTAGAAATGGTAACACCTGCAAGTTTAGTGATGGCAAAGTTAGAATTAAGGCAAAAATTTAAACTAAGATTTATTTTTAATTACATGCCACACGTCTTAGGCCATTATCCTGACTACAGGAATCGGATCTTTCCCTGTTCCCTCCACTTGAGGGCACACCCCTTGACAAGCAGGCATCCTATCCTGAGGGACACGACACGGGCCTGCAGACTGCTGAACTGTATTTTCGGAATCTGTACAGCAACACAGTTGCTCAGTGTCGCCGCAGCAACGTAATTTCCCTTTCTCTTGTCTGCTGGGGGAGTTTAATCCCAACACAAAGAGTGTTAAGCTCTTAATGAGCATCTGGAGTTATTGCACAAGCAACATGAATATAAGCCCTTAATTCACTTTGGAAAGAACACTTTTCTCTTTTCAAGCCACCTATTAGCCCAACATTGAGATGATGTCTATTCAATATTCACATAAACATCCCCTGAGGGTTTAGAAGCAAAATTCATAAACATCTGTTAACAGAAAGCTCACTCTTATTATCATATATCTGGCTTTTTTACATATGGGCATGTGAGAGGGAGCAAGAGCCTGTCCCACAGTCCTTTTTCTCCACCTTGAAGGTTTCCTGGGTTAGAAGACATCATTATAGGCAGACAGAAAAAGTAGATGCGTCTACCGTTCATTGTGACATTATTCTGTTTGCACCAAAGATGGCCACATTTTGCCAAGAATGCTGCTGAAATTTTGTAGTTTGGTAAGAACAATTCTCACGTAAAAATGAAGTTTCCAGTCAGTGAAAATCAAGTGACTCCCAATTATTCTCTGCAATCAAAATCCATCAATTTCGCATTCTTTGCTATACCGTAGTATTCCCATAATGTTTTCCTGCAGCCAAGCACATTTTACAGCCACTTTTCACCTTTGTAAGTGGTGTATTTTCAATCTGCCTAAGAACTACCTTTCTACAGCACGTGCCAGGTTAAAGGACAAAATAACACCCACAGCCTCTCAAACAAACATTCTTGTAAGCCCTCTGTGTGATGTGAGTGATCAGAAGAAAATAAGTCTTATTTCTTGACACACTGAAGTACTATGACCCTAGATTCCTAAGCAGGATGCTTCTCCCCTGATACCAGTTTTCCCACCAGTTGTTGTGGATCTAATTGGCTGGTCAGTTTACTACCATGGTGTGAAAGAACAAGAGAAACAAGGTCTCTTGTTCCTTCTCCTTACTGCTTCTTTAAGATCAAAAGTCAAGCCAATGACAGGGAAGGTGCAAAGGGCTTGAACCTAGTGGGACAAGGCAATGACACACTGACATCTTTTACTTCTTTCAAATTTCAGAAGCCATTTAGGACTTTAATGAGTCCCAGCACATGTGGGTGGGTGTTGCTAGTTAGAAATGGCCACAGTTGCGCTTCTCTTGTTGCCTCTGCTGTGGCACTGCCGGGCATGCATGCATGCATACTCAGAATGATGTCCACAAAAAGCTAGGCCTTGTCATCACAGAAAGCTGAGCACTTTTCTTAGGACGTTTAAAATGAACCTGTATAAAGCAAGTATCTTAACTAATGTGCATGATTAATGCCCTCCCTCCTGTGATGTGACAGTGCTTTGGAATGGAATATATTGCACACAGGCCAGTATGTCAGACCTGTGTCAGTAGTTGAACATAACTTATTGAATTTATCTGTTCTTTGTAGCTCCAACCATGTTGTCAGTCAGAAATGTAAAGCAGAAACCGCTCCAAATGGCAACATGCCCACCTTTTCTTGCATTATACATAACAACATGCTTTGTTCCCTCCTGCAGGGAAGTTCTAGGATAGCAGAAGCAGCTGGCAGGAGAAGAGAATATCTACCCAGAGGCAGTCTAAAACTCTCAAGTTAAATATTTTTCCTTCAACAGTAATGCTTTACTATTGCCTATGTGTACTACTGTCAGTTACTATGGGATGAATATTTGCACTTGGTATCAAAGGAGAAAGATGCAACACAGTATTGCTATTGAGAAGGAGGCTTTTTGGAAAACACTGGTCACTCAGTGAAATGGCACCCTGCACAGTTAAGAAATTGGGAGTTATTCTTTACAGGTAAATTTAGATGCCAGGGAAAGGGGCAGATCTCATCTACTGCCTCGAATTCACTTCTGTGATGGTTTGTAAGGTAATGCAGTCATTGGAAGTGGATGGAAAAGGGTTAGTTTAAAGGATTGCTGGACGCCACTGGTTTAGAATTCAGGCAAAACTAAGATTGAAAATCCAACTGTAAAATGGAACTCTAGCACTTACTAATAGTGGGGGAAAAAACAAAACAACAAAGTGTATACTGTGCACACAAAGCAATGTATTTCAAAGTTTTTTCCCTTTATAGTTGACTTTGAGAGTAGAATAAGCACTTTTTCATATTTTATATGCATTTATTCTTTATCTTTTCATCATGCTAATAACAATTTGATCATTACAATTAGCATTACTCATTACCTAGACTGACAGAAAGAACTGAAAAATAATGGAAACCTGATCTATTAGATTTAAAAAAAAACAACCAAATTTCTTTAATATTTATACTGTCTCAAGCGTGACAATAACTGACTCAGTTTAACTCAGAAAATACTTCAGGATACCTTTTATTTTAATTAAGCAGCTAATCTTACTAATTCAGCAGAAAAAAGAAAAAAATGAACTGTGAACTAATGTGCCTATATGTTTTAACAGATGAGGACCAAACACCTGGTAGAAATAAATTTTGTAAAAAATTAATAATGAAATACAGTAAAGCTAGTGTCTCTGCAGAGAAGCTAAATGACAGTACTAAATAGAGCTTGCACAAAAATGCTACTTTTCCAATGCAAAATTTCTCCCTTTTATCAAATCTATTGTGATATTTGTTTCTCTGAATGCTTCAGCAGCTGAAAACAAACATTTTGGGTTTCATTTTAAGGAAAGAACCACCATTCTGGCCCATCAGGTTGTTGAGAAAACATGAAAAAGTTAATTCAAGGCTCTAAAACCAGAAGACAAATAAAAGAATTAACTATTTATTGTTTAAATCTCATGACTACTTAATGCATGGGGCTAGAGATAACTGTCTTTCTCTAGAAGAAATTTATTCCTCTTCCCTTATTTGTGGTATGGATAAAAATTACAGTTTAGGTGCAAGTTCTGTAGCTCATGCAAGTTATTAATAATTTACAATAGCAATTAATATGCTGGCATCCATTACATTTATGAGAATACAGTAATGAACTGAAAGTATGAGCCTGAACTGAATAAAAATAGCTTGAGTTCAGGGTGCATGTAACAAAGCAGCACATCTATTATGAACACATCCACCAAAATAATTAATTTACAAAATCTCAACCATATAAATAATACAAATCTTTGGAAGATATGCTAAGAACGTTAAAATCTAAAAGCCACGTGTAATTCTTCTATGCAATCTCAGACATCCTCTAAGAATAGGGTCTAAGTGAAAACAGTTCTTTTTTGCTTAGAGTTAATTCATATGTATTTCAACTATTGATATTCAGCCTTTTGGGGGGTGGGGGGTGGGAAAGAAAGAAAAGAAAAGACTTTCCCTCAGAATAACATATACTACTCTAGTCTCCTTTAATCTGCCTAATTAGCAAAAAGAACTTAAGAACGACCAAAGACTATTTCCCTGTCTGGGCAAAAAGATATTCTGGCTGTTACATGCACAACCAAGGAGCCACACAGAAGCACAATCTAGTTGGGAAAATTCTTTCAAGTTAGTTTTAAATCTGTACTGTATCTGAAAGACAGTTTTTCACAGTTTTGCACCCTGTCCTGTCTTCCCCCACAACAGTATGTGACAAGGACATTTAGGGCTTTTATTTGTTCACGCCGATTCATAGGGGTTTAGGATTGAATAGCAATTAAGAGTTTATGACTACTTACCCACTCTTCTTCATCATATTCAGAATGATGGGGTATAGAGTCCTGTCTTTTAATCTGAGAAGGATGATCCTGATGCTGTAGATCACCCCCCTCTTCTGCACTGTTTCTAGGCACAGCTGGTTTCTTGAGGACACAGCCAGGCCGAGCTGTGTACAGTGCTAAAAGGGCACTTCTGACCAGCTGATCCTTAAATGCATGCACAAATAACTCTGTCTGGAAAAAAATACATGAATGAAGAGGTTAGACCAAAGAATGCAATACTGCAACACAGCTGTTATGAGACTGAATTACCCTTAGGCGGAGTGGATATTGATTTCAGGCAGGCCTGAGAGGTAGAAAACAAAGTAAAGGTACAATGAGGAATGATTCAAGGGGTATAGGGATATCATCACACTCTACAATCCTACTGTTCTACGATTAACACAAAAGTACAGTATCTGTCATAGAGATGATTATCTTTTCACACAATCCTATTCTATTTGCGTTCCAGAATTTGCCTGCAAGGACGAACCTCTACAAGGATCAGTTCCAAGAGTAATCAGCCACTGCTTAATAATTTCTGAATAAGTGTCACATAAAAGGTTATTAACAAATTCAATAAAAACACACCACACTACACTGCTGAGACTGCAGTACCTGTAAAAGCAGTGTTTCCAGAGAGAAATTTTTGTACCCATTGGTATCAACTCACATATCAGGGCAGGTAAAAACAACCTGATTTCTAGCTTTAGTTTAATTATTTTTAAAGAGAGGAAACCTTGAAGTAGTTTTTCTAGACTCTCTGAAGATGTTATTCAATCACTGCATCATTTTTCTCAATCCTTCCTGTTGACTGTGACAGCTGAAATTCACTGTTTTTTTAAAAACCTTCAACCTCTCTTCAGTATTTATCTCCTTTCCACCCCAACAAGAAAAGGAAAATGCTTTCTCCATATGGCTTTTAGCACCTCTAGACCCTCTCCACATAAAAGCACTTGATGTTGGCACCAGTCTGCCAGGCATGCCTTTTTTGCTAGTACTTGCTGCCCTTTTGTATGCCTCTAGTCCTCCTCAACTTATCTTACTTTCCTGCCTCTATACCCCCTCAAAAGTTTACTGACATTTAGACCACAATGTTCTAAATAATTGATGATTTTCTTAAAGCTCTGGCTGCTGTTTTAGATGCCTGCTTGAGAAGTTTCTGCTTTTCCCCATTTTTGCAATATTTAGGAAAAAGGTGGTTTTATTCTTAATGTTTCCACAGGGAAAGGCTGAAAACTTGCTCAGAATAAAACTCAAACCTCTTAAAAATAAGAACCTTAGGGATATCTAAGCTGTTGTTTTTTTAAACCAACATCAGGACCGCTTTCAGACCTGATTTGGGATTCTCTAGTGATCAGGCTTGGCAACACTATCCATCTCCCTGGCAATTTTATCAGATCCATTCCATCTCCTCTTTATTAACATTGTGGCTGACAGAAAGGGTGCTTAAACAGAGACAGTTTTCTTATGCATAGCCCTCCAGGACCACCCCATGATAGTCCTGAACTGTACTATAGGACAATTTCAGTTTTCTACATTTCCAGCCTCCACATGGTGCATGTTCAGAGAATTCACAGTCTTTGGGAAATCCTGCTAGCAAGCCCTACCAGTCTTCTATAGAGAAGATGCAAAGTGAGAGTTGTGGAGTTGCATGGTAACAGCAGAACTTATCTTCAAGACTGTTTTACAGTTCCGTATCGGGAGCGTCCAAACTATTTTGCTTGTCTGTCCTTAGAAATGACAACATCATGGTTTTGCTGAGGTTTCATGCCTCCCTTTCTGTTCAAAGTTGCTTGAGATTGTTTCAGGTCTCTGCATCAGGAATGGTAAGACTCAAAAGAGCTTTAAATTTCAGAAAATTTATGTAATGGACGACTTTAAGTAAGGAATGCCCACTATGACTGCAATGTATATTAGGTAACTACCTGAAAAGTTTAAGCAATTTAAATTAATTTAAACATTTTATAGGGAAAATCCATTTTAAAAAGCAAACTGCCATGGAAGCAAACCTCCGTTTTTCCACATAAAGACTAAAATGCTTCTGTAATTAAATTCCATTCAGGGATTCCATTCGTTTAACAACAATATACATTTCAGCTGCATTTTCTTTCAGCTCAGTACTGCTAAATTTGCAGAACATCACTATTTATAAATTTGTATTGAAATCACAAAACAAGTCTATACAAAGAAATGAAAACTTCGCAATTTCTCTTAGATACTCGACCAAAGAATATTTCTGCAAACAATGACAGGCATAGCTGGAAAATGAACTTATCAAGCCTTCTGCAAGCTGCAGATGCTGATACATTTGTCGACAGCTAAAGGCTTCCTTAATCAATTAACAGAAAGCATTGATAAAAGGTTAGTCTCAGGAAAACACTAGAGCAAATTGCAAATCATACAGAGAAGTAAAACCATGCTTACTATGAGAAAATAAGCTCAATGTAAGTGGAATAATTTAATTTTCCACTTCCAAGCCAGGCAGCCAGTGTTTCCACTTCTAACATAAATACTTAACTGTAATTCACCTCACTGATAGCTCAGATATACTCACCGCTACCTAATATTTTTAGAAAGAATTACTCTTTATATCAAGCTTAACATTATCTGAAAATAAAGTGTTACCCTTTTTAATATTTTTGAGGAATTTAATCACCAGAAAAAATCATTTTTACAACTTCCTCAAATAGCAGCTTCATTTCTAAATTTCTAGCAAGTCAAAATGTAAGAGAACATTTCTATTTTACTTATAAAATGTATACAAAAGGTGGGAGAGGAGAAGCACCTCATATGCATATGAATATAGGTAGGCATCACATAATTCTATTCAGAACAGCATACCAACCTACTTTAAATATAAGCAGGGACACTTCTTTAGTCTTAGTTCTCCCGTACTGGACAGATAGGTTATCTTAGAATATCGAGATGATGCTCTGTGTTAACCATGAGGGACTCAACTGCAGCACAGTGTGGTTTCACTCAGTCTGGGTTTTTGAAACTTAATATTGTCCTTCTCTGAAGCTGTTTCTTGGGTTTTCCTCCTCAAATGAAAGACCTCCTCTCTTCTTTACAGGCAGCTGTGCCTCTACACTAGTTTCCTCAGCAATGGTCCCACCCTTTTTCTCAAGTATCTGTCTTCTCCTCAGAGTAAATTTGGGAATAGCCAGGGAAGCTATCCAATCATTCATGCAGCAGTTGTTCAGACAACTGGATTCATCTCTTCCAAGCAAAAGGTAAAGGATAGATAGAAACTATGGGCTGTAGGTGGATTATGTCAGGTGAGACTCCTGCTTCCACATCTGGGAACCTGTGCTCATGTACTAGCAGCAATTTAATTCTGGCCCTGAAAAGTTGATATGAATATATACAACTAAATGAAAAACTGTAAATTTAAAATATCTCTGACTTCTCCAAACTGAATGGATTGCCTTTTTTGGCCCTTCTCTGTGGCCAGACTCTCCAATAGGCCATGGCTCAAGCAGTCAGTTAGTATCACAGCTGCCTGCAGCCACTCTGAAACCATCCAGTCCTCTGGCCCAGACAGACAAAGGTGGGAAGGGCAAAGCTAGTGGCTATAGCCAACATACAAATTCCTTAGCAACTGGGTCTTGGATCTTCAGAACAAACACTTCTTTGTTTGATTTGCTTTACTTTTGCATGTGTATTTCTTCAAACTTTTGCATGTATATTTCTTTGTCATGCTTTGAACAAAGCACTAACAGAGCGGCTCCACTTTATCTACATGCAGCTAAAAATGGCTAAGAATGGCCATACCTTTCCATGCTATGACATGGAAAGGTATGCTATAATTGCTACAACACCCATCCCCCCAAATCCTCCTTAATCTACAGGCTGAATTCTACTTTCCTACGTTGTACCTGACATTCACAACGACTCCAATGTTCTCAGAGTTACTGTGGATTTACACATCTGTAACCAAGAGCAACGTTTATCTCCCCCGTGGCTCCAATGCAATGCCTTCACAGCATGTGTCTGAGCTCAATATTCAGATTTGAAACTCTTCCATTGAACGATGTACCGCTGCGATAATAGTGCTCAACAGACTACAGGGATTGCTACTTCCCAATAGCTGAAGATATATTGAAATGATTATTGATAGTGTTATTAAGCCATATTGAGATCACATTACAGAAGGTATGGCCCATGAAACGATAGGATACTTTTTTCCAGCCCCTCTGGTCAGAGCTATAGTGCTTAATATTTCTGTAAGATAACATATGCTTAAAAGTACTTCAGACTTCTGCTAATCTCCAGTATCACTCTGAGAGACAGGTGGAAAATATTATCTTCCTTAATTTAGAGCTAAAGAAGCTAAGATGAGGAAAAGCCTACAGCTACAGTGGAATATAATACGAGAAAGAGAATTAAAATTTGAGACCTCCTGGTGCCAACTACTCCCTCCAGACCGAATCACCATTTCTGATCATGGTATCATTCTAAACCTTAGCTCAAACCTGGCTTTGAGCTACCTCCCACAAGCTCGAGTTTGAAGTATGAAAGAAAGACAAATAAAATAACCATTTATCATGCAGCAAAATTATTTACAATAATCTATTTTTTTATAAACCCCAGTGTGTGGCCACTAGAGGATAACAGACACACATGAAATTAATTATACTTTCAAATAAAGACAACCTTTATAGATTTCATTAATTTTCTACACAGAAAGCCTACAGAAATGCTAAATAATATTCTTTTTTCTAATAGCAACATTTTGAAGCTTATTTTAGCAGAGCTTATTTAACATTTGCTGATGTGGTGAAAGTCAATTTATGCAGGAAAAAAAACCCAGTAGTTAGAGACTTGGTTATTCCATTTTCCATTGCAGTGAAGATTTGAATCTTACTTTTTCTGAAAGCATCTTTAAAGAATTCTTCAAGCTGTCTGGAGAATGCTGGCTTGCAGAGTTAAGCAGCAGGTCTGCATGGCTCGATATGAGAGGTTGTAGGTGATTGATGTTGCTGAGAACTTCTTTTGCCTTGGCTGTGTTTTCAGGTGAATAGTAAATACACTGGTACCCGGTACTGTAATAACAGAGAAAGAGTCACAAAATATCAGAATAATTTCTGCTATTAATAGTGATGCTTAATGTGCTAAAAATTTATCACTGGTTTTGCAAACAATGATAGATACCTAAACCTCACTGATATCATTGAAATGATCCTTATTTAAGGCTAAAAACAACTTCTTGCTTGAACAGTAGAGGAAAACAGGCTGTCCACCACCAAATGGTCCAAGCAGCACTGTTCAACCTAATCATCCCTTTGAGTGATGGATCTTAACATAAGAAAAACAGATTTTTATTTATTTTAAAAAATGTAATTCTGGAGAAATGAAAGATTTGACCAAGTCACTTAATAATCACAAAGGTCATTAGGCTCCTTATTTTTCCAACTGAACTCCCCATCACATTATTACCTACCTCGTTAAGTCTTTCAAAACAAGCCATTAATGTTTAATTGATTGGTGGCCCACACTATGTTTTGATTAGCATCAGTGATGCTCAGGAAGTGGTAACAGCCAAAGTTATCTCAAACAAAAAGCATGTGTCTCATTTCCAAGAAAAGACACAGAAATAGGGTATGGTAGTTAATTACTACAAAACCACACAAATGCATACTGCAAGCTTTCTACTTTTAACTGTTTGCAAACTATTGCAATTCTTCTGCATTCCTACCCCTTGTTTTTTTGTCTCCAACACTTGCTAATTATACAATATGCTTTTTATACCATTATTCCAAAATACCATTTTAGACAGCTTGCACACACCTACTGATTCTTCACTGTAGTATACATCTCCCCACCTAAAACTCTTGTACCTAATCCTTCCATTTATAAAGCCCTACTTCAGCCTTCCAGAGAAACTAACCAAAACCTTCTGCAGTTTCAGGTTAACCTATAATGTTAAGAAGGAAAAAATGTAACCAAGTAACTCCTGGAACATTACTAATGCCAGAGCAACATGCATGCTATTGCCCAGTTGTTTCTGTAAGCCTATCCCTTCTTTTCTCTTGTGTCATTTTACCATACATCCTTTGGACTCTTCTACCCTCTCCCCACCATTTTAATTTCCTTCTTAATTTCACATATTAAGACCTGAAATTTGAGCAATCCTTTGAACAATATGTGCTGTTTTTCATTTCAGTCTTTTCCCAGATCTCTTCACTCCCCCAATAAGAAATTATTTAGAAATTAAAATTGATTCAATAAAGGACATAGGCAAGGCACATTCAGAAGCCCAAATGAAGCCACTTCCTTACAACTTAAAAGGCTGAAGCCTTCTGCCAAATAAGGATAGAAACAAGCAGTCTTAAAATTAAGCCTCTTGCTTAGATACTTTGCTAAGTTGCAGTCACAAATCCCACAATACCCCAGCCTATTTCTCTGTCTTTCAATGATGTCTCTATTTTTAGATACAATTCTTTGTGGAGGCAGTCAGGATGAATGGCATCTGAGTCAGTGAAACTTTGCCATGATCAGTCATGCTACCAGCCACATCAAAATCACTGTGCGTCTCCAATTTGCAGTCCACTACATGAATTGCTGTACCACTGAGCACAGAGGTCAGAATTCTGAATATTTCAACAAAATTCAATGATGTCTCTATTTTTAGATACAATTCTTTGTGGAGGCAGTCAGGATGAATGGCATCTGAGTCAGTGAAACTTTGCCATGATCAGTCATGCTACCAGCCACATCAAAATCACTGTGCGTCTCCAATTTGCAGTCCACTACATGAATTGCTGTACCACTGAGCACAGAGGTCAGAATTCTGAATATTTCAACAAAATGAATTGTACAAACTGTCTCTCCTAATGATTGGGGG
>NW_009941448.1:0-12019 GCF_000696875.1 Nestor notabilis | reverse complement strand
TCCCTGTCCTTCTGGAAAATGAGGAATCGGCCACAGGACTGCCTTCAAGGTGGCAAGACTGTTAGTGAACTGAACTTCCAAAGTTAGATCTCTCTCTACATTCACCACAGCTCTCAAGCTGTCAGACTCAGTAGACAGGGCAGGGACAAAGAGTAATATAGTCTATGTTAATTGTGGTGAAGACATAGTCTTAAAAGTCTTGATGCTTTACAGCACTGAATAATCTTCTCTAATTCCCCTTCAGGCTTCTCCCTCCCATTATCAAACAGCATTTTTGCAGGCTGAATCTGGCTAACACTGTTATCAAGCTCACCATGCACACACTTCTTTCTGGGATTCCCCTCAGCCTTTAATTCCCAGATCATTTTCACTGATCTCCCACAGCTCTAAGCTTCACTGAATATTGCAGCAGAAAGGCTACAGACAATGCTGTAAGAAAAGAGGAAAGCGAGATACTAAACCTGTAGGTAAGTCCTCGTTCTAATAAAGGCAATCGTAGCTTTTAAATAAAGGAAATAATAAAGAGAGAATGACTTTTTCTTCAAAATGCAGTGTTCTATCAGGCCTCATTATTTGGCTAATTTTAACATTTCCTGACCCCCAGAAAGCATGAAATGATTCCAAATATTCAATTTCTTCCAGAATTTGAGGGCAACTTCTCTCCCCCTAGAAAGTGCATAAGTATTTTTCAGAAACAACATGTTTGGGGGTATCTGAAATTTCTAATTGTTGTGTCTCAACAGTGTTGCATCTAAGACTAGCCTAAGATTCTCTGTTGCCTTGCCATTCATGAAAAGACATAATTAGTTCCAAGTCACTGAAATTAGTTTCTTTATAAATAACTACTTTTAGAGCTTGCTGCCATGTATAGCTATGGTATATAAGTAGTATTACTTAAAATAAGCAGCTACCAACCTAACATTTAGAGAAACTTTTCACAGGTGTTGTAATGCAGAAACTAGATGAAAGGAATTACAAGTAAGAAACTTTTGCACTGGGTCAAAGGCCGCATGAGTAGGTCCAGTGTGGGATGCCAGCAGCACTATGAAAACCTACCTTTGATATGCAAAATGTATTATTAGTCATGTACCTTTTGAAAAACTCTGTAATAATGTCTTCTGGGTTAAGTTTCAAAGCTTTCACTAAGCATATAAAATCACATTTAATCATTTCCACATATTGGCACCATCATTAACTATGTACACATGACTGTCAGTGGTCATTTCATTTTGAAAATTGGTTCAATGACATGGCCATGTAATTTGAATAAAGATTACGTTGACTATATCTGCAATTTAAATTAACAAAGTTTTTTGCCTGAAAATAAATACTGCAATATGCTAAATGTCTAATTTTTAATGACACTCCAAGTAACTCCACTCCCGCTGTTAACTGAGTAATCTGTGTGACTGAGTTAAATTGTCACCATCTGGGACTGGGTTAAAATCTGTCAACAATGAACATTTGACCTCGCTTTTTTCACAGTCAAAACCACAGACATAACAGCAAGAATCCAGTCAAAGTGTCCACAGCAAGAACATGTACCCCCAGGTAACCTCCAGCTTAGGTACATTACTGAAGATACCTATTCAGTGGCTTATTTATGCATCATGTGTATTCTGACTGGAGATGGAAGCGAGGCTCAAAAATAAATTGCTACATAAAAAACCCTGAACCTCAGGACAATTCACTGCTTCAGGAAACAAAACTAAACTATGTTATCAGTGCTGAAGATTTCCCTTGCAAACTTGCAAATTCTGACTTTGAATACTGAGGAAAATTAAATTATTAGTTCTAATCTATCTTTACTTACGAAGTACAAATCTCCATGAATCCTTATCTTGAAGCAATGGCTAAGGCTATATGCACAGAGCTTCTCTTGCTGCTCTTCTATTTTATTTTCATTCCTAACTGACCCTTGGAATAATTCTATATCAATGCCAAAGCTGGTAATGGGACATGAGTTTCAGTGAAAAGAAAGGTCAAGATGCTCTTCATCATCCCTCTGGAGACATAAGTAGGACAGATGCCACAGGAGCATAGGTGAATCTTACAGGAAGATTAAGTCCAGGCAGGTTGAATGCCCAGGGAAAGCCTTCCACAGTGTTTCAAATTAATTTAAGAGTATTTTACATTGGTGGCACTCCTAAAGTCCACGTAGGAGGAACAGTTTCTTGCTCTCCAAAATGTATGATCCTTCCTAACCTTCACATACAAAGCTCCTTGACTCCTCCTTCCCTTCTTTTTCCAGCCCTAGTCCCTTTTCATCTATTTTTGAACCCAGGACACCTGCTTCAGGAAATGTTTCAGGCAATTCTGTCCTGAGTACCTAGTGGCTGGCAAATACTGGTGACATTTTTATATCTCAACAAACAGTACAATCTTTGGAAGTTTCAAAGCAGAACTTCCAACAACCTTCATACACTGACTGTATGGCAAGTAAAAAAAAAAAGTTGATCTCCATGAAGTCTCGTCTCTCTTTCTCACACACACATAGGTACACACACACACACACAAAAGGGGAAAGTGAGCAAAGAATAACATTTCTGTGAATAGTGCAATGCATGATAGGCTGTGGTTTCCCTTTGAGAATAAAGGCTACAACTAGATCAAACACAAATCATTATTATTTCAATGGCTCTGGGATTTTCTGTGGAACAGTACCGTTTCAGGTTCCTCAGAGAACGGAAAAGGGTTGAAGGGAGATCTCAGCATTAATAAAATCTCTGGTAATGTGTATATTCCTAAAGAAACACATCTCACGCTTTGACCAAAAGCTAGGAGTAGTCAAACAAAAAAGGGTCCTTCTGGGCAGTTCAAACACAAATTAAATTATTATGGCTCTAAAAAAAGAAAAAAAAGGAAGAAAAAATCCCCAACAGAAAATCCCTTTCAGTGCTATTCCAGCTTTAAGCTTGTGCTAATTTAAAGCAGGGTAATTTCTAAAGAACTTGCTAGAAATGGTCTACAAAACCATAGTGAATTACAGCACCTAATGCAGTTTCTGGGACACCTATTTTTCTTGATGGCGAGTACCAGGGCATTAAAAATCTTGTAATCATCAGGCTACAACAGAGATTATCAAATTAGATTTTAAATAAGAGAAAAAGTCCAGTGTACCCTGAAAGTGATTTATGTACATTTCATGCAGCGAGGCATTATACGTGTATAACTTACTGTATACCACCTTATATTCCTGCACAGCTGAGCTCTAAAAGTAATTTGCTATACCATCTAGACTGTTGATGAGGATGATGAAGATGACAAGCCCTTCTATCTGCAGGAAGGAAAAGTAACCTATACTAGCAGGCCAACAGAAGACTGAATCTGAACAACTGACCGACTTTCTCTTTTAGCTAGAAACAAGGAAGGAAAAAATAAAAAGAACAAACCAATACAACATCATGAAAAAAGATCTAAAATGAATTTGTATTGTATTACAAACATACAATTCACATTGGGCAATGATTTAGCATACTGTGATCAAACTTCAATTATTTGGATTTAAATGCTATTACGCCTAAACAAGATTTAAAAAAAAAAAATAGCCATTGTTCTTACTGATCTTGTGAAGTTGACCACTAGCTGCTAAAGGGACAGACATACTAGAGCCATGCCTTATAGACAGGCCTGATGTTTGCAGTAGCAAAGCCTTTCATCTGTGTTTTTGCTGCAGATCAAATCCAGTACAGATTGTGAATGGGTAATAAAGAAATGGACTTGTCTTCAGATTACATTCCATTAAGTCTTGCTTTTCACCTTCTCCCTATTAATTGAGATCACATTTGTAGATTTTTTTTTTTTAAATCTGACTTGCTTAGTGGTAACAAATGAGAGAAGAATTTAAAAAAACTGCATTTTTTAATAAATATTATAAAATACCTTCCCCTATTTTGTCTGCACAAAACTGTATACATGCAACAGAAAACTTCTATATGTAATAGAAAATAAATAGACCTATCTTCAGATACACATTTTCCACATTCCTCGGTTTGATAAACTTTCATGAAACATATGTTTCAATCTTGTTTTGGTTTGGCAATTGTAAATGCAACTATGCTCTTGCAAAATGGGATATAACCTTGCTACCAGCTGACGGTTCCTCGTGTTTGTTAATTCCACAAGCATAGATTTGAGCAAGGAATATTTTGTGATACACTGACACTGTTGAATATTTCAATAACCTATTCTAATAATCAGCCTGAAGGTCAAAGGCATGCAAGGCATTCTGTCATGTGCTAACAGTATACCAGCAGTATCTTGAAAGCTACCGTGATTGGCTTGAGAAATAATCTCTTCCCACATCTTCCTCTAGGTATTCAGCTCAGTTTGCCTAGAGGAAACAGCTGCTAAATCTGCTTTTTTTTTCTGTTCATTTTATATTCTGACTGATATCTCAAGGTGTCACTTCTTCCTTCGACCAGATCCTCAGAAAAGCTCCTCCCATTGTAAACCAGAAAATTTAAATTGTAAAAGCTGCCCCTGGAAATGCTCTGTGTCCTCAAACTATCCTCATGCAGTTAAACAAACAGGTGCCTACAAAATAAAGTTGTCATTGCCACAGTGAAAGAAATTCTCTGTGGTAAGAATGAGGATGGTCATTTCCTGTATCTATTTAAAGTTGACCAATTCTTCAATATTCAAGTAAGTGCGATCATATTCAGAGCTTACTTGCTCCTGTCTTTTGACTCACACAAGATCTTCTAGTTCAGTTTTCTCTGTGCTGCTCTCAAAGACAGAAGAGAAGATGAATTTTGGAGGCTTCCTCCTTTTTACTTCATGGGAATTTGTATGCTAAGTGTCCATTTCTTCAGGTCTGGTAAGTGATTCGCTAAAATTGCAGTCCCCTGTTTTCAGTGCTCAAAATTAAGTTTGTTAGCCTGACGGAGGCTTTTTTTTTTTAGGAAAGAGTCTGAGAGGATAGTAACAGTTACCTAGTTATATCATCCTAAAGACAGATTTTTTGCTCTTCCAGGAGAACAAGGAAACATGAAGAAAACTGCACTGTCAGAGTAAAGGTCCAGTACTCTGTCCTTGAAAGTCACCAAAATACAAGTGCTTCTGAGGGATGCAAGTAAGTCTAAGCAGCAAGGCAAATATAGGGTGATGTGTAGACACTTTGAAATAGGTATGAAATGCTTTGATAAAATCTGCACAAAGCCCACCCTGTGCTCTTGAACACAATCTATCAACTTAGAGGTCTACATGATTGAGCCAGTAAAATAACAGTGAATGAAAATGAGAAGAGGCTGTGCAGCACTGAGTATCCTGTGCCATATAACATTGCATAGGATCCAAAGAAAGGAGTCTAGCCCATCATCTTGTCTTCTACCGTTATGGGCAACTAAGAAACAAGAGCATTGTCTGTTCATTCCTATGAGATACTGCAATATGTGTTCTCCCAGGAAGAACTCAAGAAAGACTAGGTCTCCTCCCTATAAAGCATTTTCCTTTTCTTCAAGGAACAGAAATCTCAGTTAATGATTTCAAGTCTGCCTCACAGCTATCCTCCATTTTGGGAAATAACATTCTGCCAATGTGGATATGCTGCAGGACTGTGCAAGTGTGAAACAGTTTATTTTCTAAAAGCAAAACACTGAAGTTCTTTATATCACTTATGACATTATTTTCTTCTTATGAAATATAATAAAAACCTACTAAATACAACTGCAACTATACTAATCAGATAGTTAAAAAGCAGCTATTTTAAAAAATGCCTTTAGACATCTTCTTCACCATGTACTTCATATGTCTCCATATCATGGGGATGAGGCTGCCTATACAGTTCCTGACAGTAAAATAGGTACCTATTGTCAACACAAAGTCCACTCATGGGTCTCGTGTGATCAATGATATTCATGTTTCACTAGCAAGCTTTGTCATCAGAGGTGGCAAAGGAAATGAAAGACTTTAGAAGATTTAATAAAGTTTCTATGTCATGCAATGCAAAGAGAAAAAAATAATAATGTGGTTTTTGAAGCAAATACATCTGCTGGTTTTAGCACTGATGCCAATTTCTAGTCAACCTAGAAGTCAACAGTAGATTTTTATAATTTCTCCTCATTCTTTATGATATTGTAACTATTAAACTTTTCTTAGCATTGAAACCAATGGAATTCATTTTCTACGGAGCATCCTGATGCTTTAGATTAGCATATATGCAGTACCTTTCTGCATTCCCTTTTGAATGTTGTGCCACTGACTGCAAAGGGTTGGCACAGTTAGTTGAAGTGTTGAGCAGTCACAACTATGGGTGCTGCCAGTGACAGCTGTGGCTGCTTGAAATTTCTTAACAGCCATAGCAACAAACACAAATACGTCCAATTCCTGGTTAGCAAAATATGCAACTAACAGTATTGTACATGTTGAGTGGCTAACAAAGCATTTGAGTACCACAATGAACTGAAACCTGATTTTGCTTCGTCTCATTTCGGCTTTCTTAAGAACAAGAGTAGTTTATTTACTTCGCAGACATGCTAAAAATACTTTTTGTTCACATACGCCCAGGGCTCTCAGAAATGAAGTTACTGTTTATTGAAAAATTGTCTCTAGCTTCTTTCCACTTAGCACAATTACTAAAGCGCTATCTCATTCTGAACAGCATGTATTCAAGCACTGACATTCCTCAAGCTTCCTGAAATATAGGAAGAAAATGTCACAATTTTGAGTTTGTGTTCAAAAATAAGTCTTGACACTAAAAGTAAACTGTGCTTCAATTTTGCAGCCCAATAAAGCAGGGAAGATAAAGGAAATAGGTTATGAATGTGTCCTTTTCCAGTCGTACTAGGTCTTCATCTTCCATGCATTCAGCAGGGTAAACCATTTTGTTACTCAAGTTAGCTCATAACATTTTAATGTAATTTCAATGATATTTTCCTCGCTACTTATAGCATTACTTACTTTCGTCTTTCTGCCTCAAATTTACTCAGCAGTTTTCGGAGACCACCATTCTTAAATCCTTGGAAATGCGCCGCCGGGGCTCCCACGGTGATGACATCATACAGAGCATCTGGAATAGGAACAGACAAGAACATAAATTTGCATGGGCCTATCCCCATGATATCTACTGTACAAGATGTGAGGACAATAGGTCTATATTAGTTCCAAGGAATAATTGAGAAGCTGTGTTTCAAGGAGGCCCAAAGGCTAATCAATCTTTCCATATAGCCACCTGCACACCTTAGAAAGTTTATCTGATTTACTGCTAAATCTAAATTATATGCCACAGCGTAGAACAATATTCTAGCTCTGCAGTTTACAAAGCTGCCAAATAAATTGGCCCTTTTTGTATTTCACTTTATTACCCCTTCCATTATTTAACTTGTAATCATGTTGAGATGCACAGATTCACACATTTTAGCATCAAAAGAGACCATTATGATGGAACTGAAGAGTCTGACTTCTTGAATAATACAGGCTACAGAATTACATCTAATGATTCCGGCACCAAGTTTGTATCTTCTGGCCGAGTAAAGGCATCTTTAAAAACAAACAAACACACACACACACACAATCTGATTCTGATTTAAAAACTTCAAGTGACAATGAATTTGCTACATTCCAAGAGAAGTTGCTCCAAAAATTAATCAATCAAATCTCCACTTATTTTCTCCTTTGAATTTGTTTAGCTTCCACTTGCTGATATAATTACCTGTTTAATGCTAAATTGAAGAACCTTGTTCTATGACACGTACTTCCTTTTTATGTATGCTAATAAACACAGAGCAAAGTCAGTTGTTTTCAGCTGAAAAGCTATCAGAATGGAAAATATACCATACTACTGAAATTCTTGATAAGACAACAAACTATTATTAGTCTCTGTATGTACCTGATGTCTTGTGACATACAGGATGAACTTTTTCTGTATGGTTATGGAACTGCAGGTGGAACATCATCTTAAAAACAGCCTTTCATTTTGTGCCTGTGATTGATTGTCAATGCAGAGATGAAGATTTAATTACACCCCAAACCACAATAATTATTCCTCCAAAGTTTAAACTTACATTTGCAGAATTTATGTTTGCAGTAAGCAGTACTTCTTTTGTGCCCAAGCTTAGTGGAGTTATAAAACACAGGTCAGAATGCCTCATTCTTAAAATGTATTTCTAAAGGAAACATTAGAGGGTTTCTTTCTGTGAACTATTTTATTCATTAAGGAAGTTTTCCATGTAAATTAAAATCTAATCCTTTCCCAAAATAGAACTTTTCTTGCATTTTGATGATAAATATCCCTAGAAGCAAGAACACTGTACAAATGATTCACAGTTAATGAACTATGTTTTACTTCCAGAGCTGAATCTCAAAGCATATTCACTCAAATTGATTTGCACTCTAATGAATTGGTGACTCTTCAATTTCCACTTAAAAGGAGAAGTGACATAATTTCATTAGCCTAAGGTGAGCATCAAGATTCTTAAACAGCCCATTCTTTCAGGTCTTAATAGAGATTAGTCCATACTACATAATCTTGGGCTATTAGAACTCCATCAGTACTTGACAATACGAAGTTCTATTCCTTAAAAAAAGAAAATGACTTGAAACCAAAACAAGATATGAACCCATCAGGGTAACTGAATAATGGCTTCTGAAAACCCTGATGCTTTTGCTGACTCTGTTTTAAAAATAGTGACCCTTCTTATAGCTAACTTTACAGAGGATTTACCCACAATAAAGCTTTAATTCAGCCTATGGCCTCTTCACAGCATGGTCAAGGATGTTTGAGACACAAACACACCCAGAACAGCTGAGCATCTACCCCATGCAAACAAACATGGGAGAGTGAGGGTAGCTAAGAAGAAAACATCTACGACCCTAGTGACAGGCACAGGGCAGTCTCATCCCTACTTTCCAGAGCACAGTATGCTGGAAAGTGCTGCAAGGAATGCCTTGTAACGTGGTCCACTTTCACATCAGTGAAGCTTCTTCTGAAGGACATGCAGTATCAGCATGAGCGCACTAGTACAAGAATGCTCCAGTAACTCACAACCATTGTCCACTTCAAGAACAGATGACTGCTGACAATTTTCTACAGTGGAGATAGAGCTTAAGATACAGCAGAGAGTTGTAGGAGCTATATCATACTGTCAGCATGCTTCTCTCAAAATATTAATTAATAGATGTTAGAAAGACTCTTCAACCTTTCCTCAAATACCTATTTCAGAAATTGAAGGGACAAAATGCAGAAGACTGGAGTGCAAGGAAATTGAGCTTTGAGTCAATCATCATTTCACACTAATTATTCTGAATCAAAAATGTCACTCACCTCCTACTGGTACAAGTGAAACACTAACACTGGTTACACACCCACCCAAAACAAACAATCCCTTCACCATATAGAAATACAAACTACTTGCCCATCACTCCTTCACAAATAAAACACAGCTTTTGCAACATGGTGATAACCACAGTGACAGGATAGAAATTCCATAAACCTAGGCTTTATCAGACCAATTTAAAGAGCTGCAGGATTTTTATGTCAAGTACAGCTCAATATTGAACTGAAGTAACTTGTATGCCTTCACAGAGACAGTGTCACACACTGGCCAGAAGCAAAATAAAAATCTTTTCAGTCCACCAAATTTATCTAAACCAAACACACAATGTATAAGCAGGGACAAAAGCAAAGCTATGGCAATATATAAATTTAACCTTTGTAGTATGATGAACAGAGCAAAATGTGGTGTTTAACAAATAGATAGGGACACAGCTAACCCATAATGAAATAGTATTTTTCTCAAAGCTGTTCCTACTGTAAATTTAAACACACAGGGATTTTCTATTCCATTTCAGTCCCCACTAACAACCCAAATCAAAGTTCAGTAAAAGTAATCCTGTTATTGAACATGTTTAACAAAAATCACCTATCAATGGGCATGCACATGATCAACAGGATTAAAACCTATCTTGCATTCCCAAAATTAAGACATCTGACAGGGTAAGGGTTAATGACAGTTTTATGGCTCATCAGCTTGTTTAATCACCACCTCTGTGAATGTTTACAGAGCTAAACAGATGGGATGGTAGCTACATAATAGATACAGAAATCATTTATTCAACCAAAGACATACAATAAAAATCTTCAATTATTTTTTGTTGTATCCATATCATAGGGCTAGCAAAATATCCTGAACATATTGAGGAACCCATTTTGTAAACAGAGAAATAAAAAGAGCTCCTCATAACTAAGGTTACAGTCCCAAAAATACAGGCAAGCAGAAATGCCCTGATTTTAATACAAGTTCTCTTCTTTATTAATGCTTTGCAATCTTTAAACTTGAGTGTAACAAGACCAATTTTATCTAATTCTTATGTCAGCAGAGGAAACATTAGCTAAAGAAAAAAAGGAGAGTTTTATAACTTAAAGTTCTAAATTCAGAAGATGATTCTAACATTTAATTCTTTCTGTACCCATTTCAATTATGGATTAACCATATGCCACAAGCAAAATTATTCTGGAGGAAAAAGGAGAAAATTCATTGAAAACAAAAAAACCCCAAAACTCCAGTAGCGCAAAAGTTGAAGGTGATTAAGTAGCATATTTCATTCCACTTTTTTATTTAGCAAATAAACATACAAAGTCCTGTTGCCAGAGGTTTTCTTGAAAAGACACAAAATTGCTTCTGGCCACGTGTAGTCATTACAAATCTAAAACCACTTTTGACTTAATTAATTAACTTCAAAACAATAGCTACAGTAAAACTCATGCTGTCATATTGTCACAATAACTCCCCATCTTGTTAAAATGTTTGGAGGGACCGTTGTTTAGTAGAGGAAATAACAAAATATTGAAACAATACAGGACCTAACAAACACTCAAAAGTTCCCATATTCCAAATGGGAAGTGAATGAACATCAGCAGTACACAATCTGATAGTCCCACAATCTTTGTTTGTGCTGACCATTTTACAATCTGCTTAGATGCAGAGTGTATTTACAAAGCAAAACCTTACAGCGTAATTTACATGGTTTTACAGTGACATCAAATTTGATAATCTCTATTTATCAATAAATTATTCACTGTACTATGATTTGCTTAGATGTATTAACATAATCTTTTATCTGTAAAGGATGGTGCTAAAATTATATGCAAGCAGCAGATTCTGTATTAAACAGAATCACAGACGACATTACACAAAATTAACACCCTTTCCAGAAGGTATGAGAAGTTCACAGTATTTTCAACATAATCAGAGAGAGATTTTCGCTTAACGCTAAGCAAATGCTTACATGGCACAGGTTAGCACTGAATAAGCTGATTTAGGCACAGGCAGCACTGGGCTCATTAAGGCTTCCTGAGAAATAGGATGTATTTGGAGAAGGCTGAGGTTCTCAATGACGACTTTACCTCAGCCTTCACTGGCACGTGCTCTAGCTGCATTACTCAAGCCTTAAAATACAAATGCAAGGACTGTGAGAATGAAGACCTTAAGCCCACTGTAGGAGAAGATCAGGTTCAAGATCATCTTAGGAACCTGAATGTGCACAAGTCCATGGGACCTGATGAAATCTATCCACAAGTGCCGAAGAAGCTGGCAGATGAAGTTGCTAAGCCACTGTCCATCATATTTGTAAAATCATGGCAATCTGGTGAAGTTCCTGACAACTAGAAAAAGGGAAACATAACCCTCATTTTCAAGAAGGGGAAAATGGAAGACCCAGGGAACTATAGACCAGTCAGTCTCACCTCTGTGCCTGGCAGAATCATGGAGCAGATTCTCCTGGAAAGAATGCTGAGGCACATGAAAAACAACGAGGTGGTTGGTGACAGCCAGCATGGTTTCACTAAGGGGAAATCCTGCCTGACCAATTTTGTGACCTTCTACGATGGGACTACAGAACTGAGGATGGGGCAAAGCATCTAAGATCATCTACCTGGACTTGTGCAAAGCATCTGACACTGACCCACACGACATCCTTGTCTCTAAACTGGAGAGACATATATTTGACGGGCCACCCAGTGGATAAAGAACTGGCTGGATGGTTGCATGGAGAGAGTTGTGGTCAACGGCTCAATGTCCAA
>NW_009941447.1:0-12459 GCF_000696875.1 Nestor notabilis | reverse complement strand
GCTAGAGGCGCCTGTGGGAGAGCCGCGGCTGCGGGCGCCATGACAGAGCGGGGCCGCGGTGACGGGCGGGAAGCAGCGGCCTCGCCTCAGTGACATAGAGCTCGGATGGGCTCAAAACCTCTCCAGTGTGGCACAAGGTGCTTGTGATTCACGTAGGTGCGTTCAGGCGCTGAATGCTGCGTTGTAATAAAACATCAGGAATAGAGCTTAAAAACGCCGGGCCTCTGTTTGTTACTGCCCCCAGCCCACCTCCATGTGGTGAACGTGGTGCTGGGGTCTTGGGAGCGATGGGGTCTTCCCCCCTCAGGCACAGGAGCCCCAGTGGGGTGTATGACAGGGACAGAGAGCTCAGCTCGCAGGTACACGGGAGTCTGGTGCATGTGGAAAACCAAAGAATAACATGAGAAATGCCTGTGATGTTTATAAACTTGCTTTTCGTGTGGCTTCCCAAAAGAGGCACACCTTACGTCGCTGGTAACATCAGCTGTGCCTAGCTGTGGTGATGGTTGCTTTATATAACTGGCTGGAAAAATCCTTTCCCTGGTTTGAGACGTTTTGTTTCCTGTGTTTACAGGGAGTTGGGAGCTTCCTACGTAGAGAAAGCGCTCAAGGAGCAAGTCATATTTTCCACAGAGTTCTGTATCTGGAGATGAGTAACTAGTGTAGCCTGAGTCATGGTGAAGAAGGGAGCGGTGAGGAAGGATAGAGAGGGGATTGCTAAGATGATGGTGACAGAGCAGAAACGGCAGCAGCCCCAGAGCGAGCATTCCTCCTGGCTTCCTACAGGTGTGATCCTGCACCACTCGGTCAAACAAGAGATGGGTTCCTTAGCTTCAGCTTTTAATTACCCCTGGGAAAACACCCAGGGTTTATAATGGATGGTAAACTTGTCAGCAGCTCAGCTGGGCTGAAGTATGGTGTGTTTGAAGCAACTGAGCTGTGTTTGTGATCAACCTATGAGATAGTCTTAGTGGATAAACTTCCTGTATCAGCCTCTTACCTAAGTATTTGAGGAATGTGTTTGAATTAGATTACAAAGAATTGCAGTCCAGTTGGTTCCAGTGGACCTTGGCCCTTCACCATGGATCCAGCCAGGAAAACATACAACAAACCAGAGCTAAGCCTCCAGGCAAGGCTTTTATTTTAAATCCTTGAGGCTGTTGGAGCTTTCTCTCACCTGAGAGAAGCTTGGCTATTAGAAGAGAGCTTTCTCAAGCCCACCATCACAAAGCAAAGTAAACCAAACTCCTAGCTGCCCTCTTGCTGAGAAGTGAAGCATAGGGTGGTCTTTGATATCAGGGTGCTCAGATACGTCAGTGAGGGATGAGAGCTGGGAACTGGAGGGGACTAACACTGAGGAGGTGGCAGCACAAATTCATGTGGCAGTGGGAGCCAAACTCCTGAGCTGTGCTTACTGCAAGCAGAAGGGATGTGATGGAAAAGGTTCTGTGTCTGCAGAAAGGGAAGGAGGAACCAGTGCAAGTCAGTTCGTGTTTTAGCCTGGGTGATGTTGGGGGTTTCCAGCTGCACCTTCTGGACTGGGAGCAGAGATGGCTGGGAGGGAGCGGGTGTGTTGTGTGAGTACAAACCCAGCTTGAGGCTGCTAAACTGGCTGGTAAAGGAAGCTGCCCTCCGTGTGAGGGTGCAGGATGTTGGTGGTGCTGTGGTGGAGCTGGTGTGCTGGTGAGCATGGCAGGGATGGTCGGGGTGTGCATGGTGGTGTGTGCTGTAGGTGGTGAGGCTGTGCCACTCGCAGCAGTCGGCTCATGCTCAGGAAATGCCATCTGAGCAGTAGCACAAACCAACCCAGAAAGGAAGGGTGCTGGGAAGAGCTGAGCTTCATTTCCAGCCTCGTAGGGAGGGATTTGGCAGCTCCAGCCCAACAGATGCTTCTGTCTGGTGTTACTGCAGGGAAGTGGGATGGGGTGTCCAGAACACCCTAAAGCTTCGGAGACAGGAGGATCCTGCTTTGAATAGCATGGCTACTGCAGAAGAGGCCAAATGCATGTGCTGGAAACTGTAGGCACAGGAAAAACACAGCTTTGCCTTGTGATTTGGGCAGGCACTTACCTCTGTGCAGTGAGGCCAAAAAAAGGCTCGTGATAATTTCACCTTTTTAAACCCAGCAGTTGGAGAGGTAGCAGGTAGAGAGAGCTCCATGTGGTGCTGAGCCAGCCTGAGACACCCCATGCAACATTGTGCTGACAATCACCTTTTGTTCTTCACATCTCTCTCTCTTTTGGCTATTGCTGCCAGAGGGAACTCAAACTCTTCTTCTCATTTCCCTGGCCCAGGTTTCCTCCTGCTCAGCAAACTCGCCATGTGCTGAAGGACTCTGAGGGACTTTGCACCTCTGCAGACACCTTTTTGCTGGAGGAAAGTCAGGGTGTTGATCTCTGCCAGTGCAGCAGGAGCAAAAAGGAAAACATCTCCTATGACAGGGTTTGATTGCCAGCTGAAAGCAAGTGGAGTGCCTGTCAGTGACATGTGAGCACAAAAAAGCTTTGCAGATGGAAATAAAGGCAATGCTTTTTCCTCCTCGCCTGCTCTGCCTCCCCTGCAGTGCCAGCGAGGCATTGCAGAGCCATGCTGCTGGAGAGCCTGTTGGATTGGGATATACAGTGCTCTTTGGACTCTTCTGTTTACTGAAAATGGTGTCTAAAAGCGTAACGGGCACTTTGGAGGTCTCTAAATAGAGCAGCCTCTGTCCTGAAGAGCTGACAACGTCAGGAGACAAGTGCCAGGGGTGGGAGAACGGCTGCATCATACACATGAGCCGAGGAGGTGGCATGTGGCCCACCTGCTCAGTGTTTTTCCATCACATTTTCATTCAGCTGTTCCTTGCCAACTTTCAGCTCTGTCATTCTCCTCAACTGCTTCTGCTCTGGGCTTATTTAGCACGCTATTTATTTCCTAATTATAGAACTTAACTGACTAACCTCAGCCCTCCTGGGTTACTGCTCTCCACCTTTTTGTCCCCTGTAGACCAGAGGCTCTGGTCTCTTCTTATGGCTGAAGGCAGTTGCTGGAGACTATAAGTCTCTTTTTCTTGTTTTTCTACCAAACTCAAGAGGGCTCTGACTGCTGACACAGGGACCTTCAGCGATCATTTCAGAGCAGATGGGCATTCCCAAATTCTTTACCAAAACAGAAATGCCACTGAGCTGAGCACTTTACCAGGCTGTGCTCCGCTGCTTTTGTCCATGAATTCCTGACAGCCAGCTCACTCCTTTTACCCCACATCCAGCCCCAGCTGGCTGGAGGAAGAGGGTTTGAAACCAGTTCCCCAGCATCAGCAGTGCTGCTGGTCCCACTTCTGGATGTGCCATGGCACATCAACACTGCTGGGCCCCACAAGCAGAATCTGTGCTCTAGGGGAGGGGTCTGTCTGTGTCCCCCTGAGATGAAGCTGTGCCACAACACTCCTGAATTTGGTGAGGCACTGGAATAGGTTGCCCAAGGAAGTTGTGAATGCTCCAACCCTGGAGGTGTTCAAGGCCAGGCTGGACAGAGCCTTGGGTGAGATAGTTTAGTGTGTGGTGTCCCTGCCCATGGCAGGGGGTTGGAACTAGATGATCTTAAGGTCCTTTCCAACCCAAACTATTCTATGATTCTATGAATTTTCCAGGGAGTCCCGTTGGGTGAAATTCCTACCTCCTGCACCAAAAGCTGCCAGGCTGAGCAGGCCTGTCCCCTGCAGCCACCTCCAGTGCCATCTCTTGTTTGCTCACAGCCATTTCTGCCCCTTTATCACACACTGTGGTAAATCAAGACACAGCTGCAGGGGCCAAGTGGTGTTTTGGTGCAGCACCTCTCCCTGGAGCCATCTGCACAAGCAGGGGGGTTACATGCAGGGGAGGCTGCAGGAGAGCAGCAGGTATCTGGCAGGCAGCAAGAGCAGGGAGAGGAGGTGTCTCTGGTGGAAAGCAGGATGGATTGGAACAATGAATGTAGTAAAGCCAGAAGGATGTGTGAGCTGCTTCTGGAGTGTTCCCAAGATGTCAAACTGAATAAAGGAAACTATTTGTCTTCTGTTTAATTCCGAGTGGTCTGTCTGACATTTGCCATTATACTGTGTTCCTGAGGTTGGAGTTTGGAAGGACTATGATTATCCAGCCTCAGGAAGCCAGCAAGGGAGACTGCTAAAGCCACAGTTTTTTCAGTGGCTCCTGGTGCAATGCTTTCTCTGGAAAAGCTGACATAGAAGTAGTGGTGCATGAGGAGAATGAGGGGCTGCAATCCTGAAATGCCCAGTGAACCAAACAGTGCGATTATCAGACCCCTGTAAGACTCCAAGTGTTAGTATTGCCTAAGGAATGGGGAAGAGGCTTTTCCTACAGAGCAATATTTATGGAAATAAAGTGAGCGGAGGCGGAAGCTATTGCCTGGTGCCAAAATAGTGGGAATCGGGGTGGGTCTGGGAGGTAGGGAGCACACAACTGTGTGTGGATGAGGCAGTATGGAGGAAACAGTTATGTTTCCTTTGAGGGAAAAGGCGATGGTGTTAGGGTGCAGAGAGGCAGAGCTTTGTTTCTTGGAGGTGCAGAAGCAAAGCAGGGGTGAGGGGAAACAGGCTTGATGCTGGTACGGGGAAGTGGGTTGTGGGTGAGGCTGGTGGGGACCGTGGGGATATGGTTTGGGGAGGAGGCAGCAAGGAGCAGTGGGCTGGCTGGGATGACACATTAATCCGGAGCGTCCCCATCTGCTGGGTGCTTTCCTGGAGCAGCCTCCCAAGAAAACACAGCGACTGCAGAGCTATTGCCGTCACTGATCCCACACCACTCCGGCAGCTGACCTCCCCTGGCTTTGCAGGAGCAGCACTGCCCTAAGGAAAACCCTGCCTGTACCACCACCGAGGTGAATATTGCATGGGCTGGAGGAAATAAACACTGCTGTGATGCTGTGTGATGATCCCTTCTCCAGGCTGACACCACCGTGGCTCACTGCAGGCTCCACCTCACAAAGCTGGTGTCTCAGCCTGTTGGAAATGACGCCTGATTTACCACACGTCTGCTCAGAACAGACCAGCTTGAAGATCCTGATCCCTGAAGTTCCCATGAAATCCATCCTTGGATTTGGCCACAGGTGGGACATTTGCAGGGCTGGACATGTAGGGAGCGTTGCAGGACTGGGAGGACACATGGCTGAAGGATGGTGGTGGAGGTCCTTCCAGCAAGGAGCTGCTGCCCCAGCGGAGGCTAGAGGGTGCTGTGCTGCAGGGAATGGGTGTCCTCCTCCCTCCCTGCTCCTCATCCCTTTACAGGCAGGTAAAAATTGCCAGGAATTGCTGCCTTAGAGCTGAGGTGAAGACCAAGGTGCTGGCGGTAGTTACTAACCACTGCAAGGCTTTCTTTAGACTAAAATATCAGCTAATATAAATTAGTTAGCACCCAAAAGGTGACATACGTAAAGGTGGCTTTTCTTAGATGGGCGAGAAAGCAAAAAGAAGGGGTGAGAAACAGGAGTGGGGAAAAGGAGTGAGAAAATGAGGAACAGATCAGGACATAAGGAAGCAGAGTGGAGCAAACTCAGTGAATAGAAGAATAAAGAAAGACAATAGAAGAACAAAGAGAGAAAACAGAAGATGAAGCCAATGCAGAGGATCATATCAGCTGCCATGTCAAATTAAGGGCTTCAGACCTGCTGAATGATGAGAAGGGAGATTTGCTTGGGGGAAAAATCAAGGAGCATTTCTTGGTGGTGGTGGCTGAGGCTGAAAACCCCCTTGCTGTTGGGGCATGATCAGCTCTTGTTTACCCAGCTGAGGTGTGGCTAATCCTAAACCCAGCATAAGAGAGACAGAAGAGGCAAGGAGGGGTGCGTGTGTCCTGGAAGACAGGGCTGTGTTTGTACAGTGCCTGACAGGCAGCTGCAAGACCAGGCAAAACCACAACATGCTCCCAAACAAGCAGCTCTCTGAGCAGATTCCTGCTCCCTGTAAAGCTGGCCAGCTAACCACAGAGCGAACGTGCCTCCTGTGTGGGGCTGCACGTGCGCTGCAAAACACAGCCCTGCCACCCCGAAACTGCACTTGTGGGGTCACTGTCCTCGCCGCTGGCAAACCTGCTCTGGCTGCCTGCCTGCAGCACATAAGGCAAATGTGCAGGCATAGACAGAAGAGGAGGAAGCAGAGGTAGATGTTTTCTTACAGTCTTAGGTCTTGCAGAAGACAGCCTACCAGAAGTGAGAAGGTGCAGATGTGACATAGGAGTAGGAAGGCAAAGGAGCCCCATTTCAGAGTACCCTAAAGGGACTGCACCTACCCCTGGGTCATGAGGGTTCTGGTGTTCTTTTAGGTGAGCAGTGTCCATACAGGGTGGTGTGCCCATGGCCCAGCTTTGCTCATGGAAATGAGCCACGTCAGGTCTTGATGTAGGTGACCTCGCTCCTGGTTTCCACCTTTAGCCTAAGGGATAGCAAAGACTGGAAGGGAGCATCCTAAGCTGGACACAGGTTACGACACAGGTCCATGACGTGTACCAAAGGAGGTACTGAGGCTGCATCCGTAGGTCCCTGGGGAACGTCTGCAGGAGGCGCAAACAAATCCTGCCCAGAACATGGACCAAAGGAAATGCTCTAAGAGGATGTAAAGCCCCATGAGGAGCTATGAGGTTGCTGGTTGTGAAACCAACATGTTTTCGCTCACTGTTTCTCATCTGGATGTCTCTAGTGAGAGAGAGCTGCTGGGTTTACTGCTAGAACTGCAGGGCACCAGCCCATTGCCAGCTTGGCAATGGGGACTCTGTGCTGCAACTGGGTCTGTTTTAACTCTTCAATAGGCACTGGGAGGATGCAGAACTATTTCTGGGATTTGCATCCAGTATCAGCTGGGCTTTGGGGCAGGACAAGAAGTTGATTGGAAACAGTGAAATGTGAAAATGCCTGGAGGGGGGTTGGTTTCAGAAGGCAAATGGGTTCATGCTGTAATAAAGGCTCTGGCAGAGGTTGGACGAGGTAGTTGATGTGATGGGAGATCCCTTTGAGAAGGAGGAGTCGTTGCAAAGGACATATGGGCTATGACTAACAGAATATATGTCTTAAAAACACATTAGTATAAACTTCCCAGCTGGGAGGGAGAAACACTTGGGAGACTTTACAAAGGTCTGATACAAACTAAGCTCTAGGAAATACAGTAAGGAAATATAGTATAACTATATAGAAATATAGGTCCAACCCTAGCCATTCTGTGTAATCTCCTTTGGAGGAAACTTGTGAAGCAGCCAGGGGATGGGTGGACACCCCTGTCCCTTGAAGACACTCTTGTTCCTGCTGAGGAGGTCTTCACCGCTCCAAACAGTGTGTATGGAAACTATGGAGATGTCTGTGGATGTGCAGAGCTATCATCTGGCTCCTTTCCCGGGAGCTGTTGTTGCTGCTGAGACAGGAGGTAGCACAGCCCCAGGCAGAGCTCTTGGGGAGGACACAGCTGCCCTGTATCCCTGCTCTGGCCTCATGTACCCTTGGGATGCGCGGCCCCTGGGGCTGGCTACGTGCGCTCCTCCATGGCGGGACCACGCACCCTGACCAGGCAAGAGACCCTGTCAGGCTGTGGGCATGGCTCTCACAGATGGGTTTCATTGAGGACACATGGAAGTCTGGCTTGGAGCTTGTTTTCATTTCCTTTTGTGGAAAGGAGGAGTCATGCAAGAGGAGGAACCGAGCGGCTGAGCCAGCTCTCCTGGACACAGACCGCGGTGCCAAGCAAGCTCCTGCTGCGGTTTCCACTGTGGCTCTGGAGCCTGCAGCCCAAGGGGCAGGAAGTGGTAGAGAAGGAGCTTCAACCGATGTGCCAGCAGTGTAGGATCCGTCCAGGATGAGACAGAGGTTGAATCACAATGGGGAGGCTCTAGTGGGTCTTGGGGTGAGTGCATGTGTGGCTCTTTGCTAGCACAGGAGCTCCTGCTGTAGTCACCGGGCGCCAGGAGCTCCCTCCCATAGCAGAGGTCCTACAGGAGCCAACGTCCTGCGTCAGTGGCCACCAGCCATCCCACACAGGGGCACAACTGGCTGCAGGTGGCCTCCGAGAGCTGCTTTGGGCTGTAGGAACCAAGGGAATAAGGAGCTGTTTTTGAGGTGTGATCACCCTGGATGCCCCCACTGGGTTGTGTGTCTGTGCGGGACAGAGGGACGTGTGAGGGAACTGTGCTTTCCTGCTACAACCAACCATAGATGTGGCTACTGAAGCCTGTATTAAAGGCTCCGAATATGCCTCTCTTCAGGAAGAAATTAACCCTGGAGCTGTGGCAGATCTCCCCTTGCCTGCCTGACTTGGGGGGATGAGAGCAAGTGGGAGGCACACGGAGGGTGGGACAGGCAGAGTTCAAACCTTCTCATTATGTTTCAAGATACAGAGATCAAAAGGCAGCTTCGCAAAATAATAAGGCCCCCGCCTGGGCAGAGCCTCTTCCTGGCATGGATGGGTGGGAGGGAGCATGCATGAGCAAGCTGCCTCTTCTTCACCAGCCGGTAAGACAGGTTCCGGGCTCCTTGCAAACCCCATGGCCTTGCTCTCTATTAGTGTTGTTACATATTCATATAGCATTAGCACCATCAGGCTCCTGATGTTTAATCAGGATGCAAGCTTGCCTTGAGCCCTGTGGGTCCTGAAGGACTTCCCATCAAGCGTATGTCAGAAGCATGCACCAAATTGATGGCTTTGAGTAAGGAGGGGGCTTGTGTGCGTGACAACAGGACGAGGATCTATCCCTTGCCACAGAAACCTGTGTTATCAGAGGAGCCTCGATAAAGTTATCAAGTCCACAATTTAGTGCTTTGTGTCAAGGCAGGAGCTTGCCAAGAGTTTCCTGAAAAAGAACAAAAGAGCCAGGGCTTATCTGCCTACAGCATCTCCTTGATGCTCAGCAGGGTCATGCTGCTCACTGCTGCTAATCCATAAGCAGTTTCAGTTGTGCACCACAGTGTACCTCGCAGCGTCAGCTCCTCTCACCGGATAGGTGCTTTCAACCCACAGGCCAGAGAGGGGCAAGGTGAGGCTGGGATGTCCACTGAGATGGGCACCACAGGAACCACCAACACCACCACCACGCAGGGGTTTAGTTATTCTGATTGGTGCTGATCCATCCTCAGCAGGTTCAGCTATTTTCCCAGTGGGATTCCTCCTGTAGCAGATACAAAAAACCTTTGGAAATGGTGCTGTTACCCCTGGCTGCTGGGGAGGTACGTGTAAGAGGCCAAGCCTGTGTACCTACGATTTAGATGGACAAAATAAAGGGGGACATGTCCTTCCCTCGAGCCCATCTGTTTCCCATCTGCCAAGTGGAGATGAAGGCAACACCTTTTCAGTTGGAGACAAGCACGGATAAATCCTTAAGGACTGCAAAGCACTTCAATTCACAGAAAGGAGTTATATAAAGGTGCTTATATTAAGCACTTTACACAGACATACCAGCTTTAAGCTGGCTATTATCTTGTTTATTGAGGTTAGAGCAAAGGACTTGAAGTTAAACTGGCTGGGATCTCATCTGAGCTCTGACACGATCCACAGTGGGAATGGACCAGAACTGGGGGTCAGTGCTGCCGTTTGCCTTCTTCCTTTCAAATCACAAAGTTTTATGTACCCTGGAGGGCACTCAGTAGCTATACCGAGCTTTCCATGCCCTGAGGACATTCAGTATCTAGGTTTCTTCAGACAGTCCTGAAGTTCCTGGTACCTGAACATTAGCATCCCTAAAAGTAAAGCCTGAGTTTAAAGAAACTGTGCCCTTTTGTGGTGCAAAAGGCAGAGACTGTGGAAAGATTTTTTCCTCTAGAAAATTAACAGAGGAGTCCAGCTACATGCCAGGATTGTCCCGGCCAGTGGCTGTTGGAAACCACATGTTGGCACTGCCGTCAGGCAATGACACTGCAGGTTAGAGATGCTGGCACTGAGCACTCGGTTATCCTGTTAAGGGGGATCAGGAGCAGGCTGGGGATTAATCCTCTGTGACGGTGCTACAGATCGATTCTCCTTCCCACTCGGAGTCACTGACACGTGTGGCAGGACGGGAGGCTTCATCCCACAGAGCAGGAAACCTGCCTGGGACCTGTGCTGTGGTCTGAACCACATCTCTGGGCTGTAGGAAGGAGCTGTGCCTGCAGGGAATGGGGCTGGATACCTCTGCCAGGAGGTTTTTTGGGCCCTTGATGCTGGGGCGAGGGAGGAAAACCATGTTGCAGGGAGGGTTTTGGGAGGGTTTTGGGTGTGGAATCCCTCCGGGGTGTAACAGCTGCCTTTATTCAGAGATAAACATGAGCCAGTATAGAACAGATAGAGGGGCTGCCACCCAAAAACGATCCATGCAAGGGCTGAGTGGGATTTTGCTGGGGGTGAGGGTTATCACTGCTATGTGATAATAGGGGGAAGAGGTCCCATGGGTCAGAGATGAGTGTCCAAGAGGGAGTGGAGAGAAGGAACACGAAACTGTGGTGATACCCAAGCCATCACTGCAAACTCATCAGCCATGAGGCACAGTTTTATGGCAGATGGGGGTTTATGCTTGAGCAAGGGGCAGGCTGCATATTGTTCACCTCCCTTGTTCGTGCAAAAACACCTTTGTATAAGCTTGGAAATAAAGAGGATTGCATCAGAGGAACGTGCAGCACCATCACCTATTTTCCTCTTTATCACCCCAGCTCCGGGAACCAGGCTATCGGCTATCTGCATGGCTCAGAAGGGGTTACGGCACAGCAAAGCGTGGCAGATCTCCATGCAGAAGAAACCAAACCCAGCGCTAAATCATGCTATAACAAGGCCTAAGTAGTCCCTGCAGAAGGGAGTGAAATTATGCCTGACCTTTGACCTACCCAACTCTTTCAAGTAGAGCCATCCCTTGCAAAAACTTGGCTCTATACAAACGCAGGGAGTGGTGTTTCCATTCCTTACTGCTTTCCTGTCCTTGACAGGTTGCTCCTCTCTTTTCTCTCACCCATAGAGCTTCTTTTTTCCACTGGCACAGCACGGGCTCTTCCCAAACCCAGTTTCTCACTGGGATCCCTCGCTTCATTGCAGGTCTCCACTCAAAGAGCCAGTGGTGCCTCTGGGAAGTGCCATCCCTATGGAAGCATAGCTCTGCCTGGCCTCCACTGCTTGCTTTTTAATATTCTTTCCCATGCACGTTCCTCGGGACATCGGCATTCATGCCCCTGGGGACAGAAGGAAAACATTTTGCTTTCTGTTTTTAGAGAGGCTCAAGATTTTTCTGCAGCTCCCTCTGGGTCTTGCATCCTCTCCAGGACCAATCCGGGCTGTAGCCCCTCAAGAGGCCGAACAAACACCCTTGTCCTATTTGCTTGTGCACAGCCCTGGGAATCTTGCCCTGCGCTTTCCTCCTCCTGACCTTGTTTTCCTCTGAACACCACAGCAGTAATTACCCTGAGGTTGCAGGGTTATTCGAAAGCAAGTACTGTGTATAGTCCGCTCTCTCCTTTCTAGCTGCTGTTTCTACCTCCACTGGAGTTAAACTCTGCCTAGAGTGGCTATTAATGGAAGGAAACACCACTAGTGAGGATGGTGGGGCTGGGAGGGAATACATGTCCAGCTCCCTATGTTCCTCACGGGTTCCTATATTCCAACAGCCAAATTCCTGGTGGGTTGGGGCACCTGGATCTGGCAGGGGGTCTGTCCCTGGGGTGTCGCTCCCTGTCTGGGTGCTCTTATGGACACTGGTTGATTGTGTCCAAGAAAAGCATTAACTGGATGTTAGAGGGGAGGTGGAAACACTGGTCAAAGTGCATGGTGCTCGGCAGGGCTGCCCGGCTCGCTGTGGGCTGCGGTGGCTGCATTGCCAAAGCCAGAAATGGAGCAATACTCAGGCAGAGTCAACATGTAAATATGAGCAGCCGAAGCATCTGAGTTGGGTTGGTTAATGCTGAAATGGAGGGTTTTGCAAGAAGAGATAAATCAGCTTCATGCTTAGGAGGAGGCCTTGCAGTGGAATTCCAGCATGAGGTCAAATGATCCAGCATTCCCGTACTGTGCACTTCTCTTTTCCAAAGTCTTTGCTGCTGAATATGAATTTAACATGAATATGCTTTAGTCCGATGGTTTCTGCCTCCAGGTCAGAGCTCTCCACATGGCACCATCTCGAGGGCACGGTAGGGCTTCTCCAGCCCTTGGTAGCTGGCCACACCTTAAAGATGAGCTTGTTTGTGGCTGACCCAACAGACCTGTGTCATCGTGCTCTGGGCAGAGCTGTTGTCCACCCAGTCCCTTTTCCATGCACAGTTGGCCTGGCTGTTTTCCTTGATGTTGGTTAGGAGAAGCTCAGGAAAACCCTGTTCCTCAGGCATGCTGTGTGCCGAGGGTGGTACAGTGTGCTGGTGCATGCCCTATCCTGGCAGAGGGGAAGGCCTCTCCCATCTTTCATCCCACCCAGGGAGAGAAAAGTGGGGTTTGTGCTGCAAAACAGCTCTTCCACCCGCCAAGTGCTGGCAGCCCCTAGTGCCAACCGGTCCAGCTCT
>NW_009941446.1:36926-37155 GCF_000696875.1 Nestor notabilis | reverse complement strand
CGGGTGGCTTGGGGGTTTTAATTGAAAGCAAAAATCCGTTCGTCTCCTTCCACCGCTTCCGTGGGCAGCGGGTGCTCCGCCGAGCTGCGGAGGAGAAGCAGGGGGCTCCCTTCCCCACCTCTTAACCGTGTGCGCCTTCCCTTCCCAGGCAGGGAAACTTGTGCTGGCAGACGGCCATAGCGGTGCCGGTACCGGCGGAGGATTTGAGGCTCCGGAAGCAAAGGTCTGC
>NW_009941446.1:15868-36869 GCF_000696875.1 Nestor notabilis | reverse complement strand
ACAGAACTTTGTCTCCGGTGGCGGCGGCCCCGGGAGCCTCAGGTGGACACGTCACGGGACGGCGGGCCCGGGCTCTGCACCCTCGGAATAAAGGCTTTGCTGTCGTGGCTTCCCGTTATGAAGTTTTGTCGGGGTTGTTTTTGGCGTTTCTTCTTTTCTTTTCCAGGGTATAAATAGCGCAACATCTGGGTACCCGGGGGTTATTTCGGTGCAACCAGGCCGGCCTCGCTGTCGGCATAAATGTGAAACTAACTGGTGCTCCATGCAACTGAATCAGTGGTGGGTATGTGAATGTGCTCAGCGCTGCTCCTAACTGTGCTTTGGCTTAAGTGAGTAACAGAATAGTAGCTTAAGTAGGGGCTGAAGCTGGATAAAAGACTTTGTGCTCTTAGCAGAAAGCTGTGCTGTAGAGCCCAGTTGTAACACAGTGCAGTAAGTGTGCTAATGCAACGCTTGGGCCCTGTATTGTGGCACTGAGCTGTTTTCAGAAACCCCAGACCCCCAACTTCTATTGAATAATAGGTATGACTTAAATTCACATCTCTGCATCTTCAAAAATTACAAGGTTGTTTGCGAGTCTTTGTCCTCACTGATGTGGGGGGAGGCATTGGAAGGAGAAGTAACACCTGTATGTATTAGTGCAGTTGCAGGGCTTTATTGTATGACCTTATTTGTTACCTGCACCATACTCAACATGGGCAAGCTGGACGGGGCTTTTAGCAACGTGGTCTAGTGGAAGGTGTCCCTGTCTATGTCAGGGAGGTTGGAACTAGGTGGTGTTTAAGGTCCCTTCCAATGCAAATCATTCTGTGATTCAATGAATGGCTTTAAGGACTGAGAAAGGAAGGGACAAACTCAACTTCTTTTTTTGGCTTAAATTGTTTAACTTGGAATCTGGCAACAGTACAATAGCCAGCCCAGTGCTCTCCAGAAATTTTGTGGAGTTTCTTAGTGTGTGAACTAAGCTATGGAGTTCTTACAGGGTGGACGTAATCAGCTGATCAGCTTTCATCATCAGGAGAGTACTATGAAAACCAGGAATTGCTACAGGTCAGGTGGAGTAAGGTATGGAGGTGTACTCAAAAATCAGTATGTGCTCTGGAGTTTGTTAGCAAGTAAGCGTTTCATGGCAGCTTTGTTGTATGGCAGATATGTTGCTTTTATATTTATATGTATACACATACATATTATGTATCATGTAGGTATCATATTCTGTTAGCTTTATGTAGCTAATAATCCCCTTTGGGCTCACTAGAAACCTAAATCAACTTTTCCTTTCTGCCAGTCTGAATGTGGAAGGTACAGCAAGATTATACAGTTCATGGAACTGGGCTGGAAACTGAAATGCTATTCTAAGTACATGCTTTTTAGCTCAAACCGTTTAATCAAAGGGTAGGTAAAGTGAGGAGCACTTACTGTATGGCAGCCCATGTGACCAGCTAGGGCTATATTTGGATGCTGGAGGTTTAAGGAATCCTTTTTGCTCACCATTTTTGGCCAATTGCCTGCTGCTTTATGTTGTGCAATGTGATGCCTGCTAAAAAGGACTTGGAAGTCTGGTGTCTGCAACTGTTTAATCAGTGCAGTTATAGGGAAACACCTTGTACTGTCAGGGCTAAAGTGCCACTGTATTTAATTTAAGGGTGGTTCCTGCCTAGGAGGATGTGTAATGCAAATTGCAGTTTCCAATTTTTTTACAAAATAGCCTTTTTTGGGGGGTTGGGGTAGGGAGGCAGTAGATTTTATAAAGGCTGCTTAGATAATGAGATTTGATGGTTAAAACTAGATTCTTACAGTTTTGGAAACCCACAGACTGGATAATATGTTTACTCCTTCAGGGCAAGGGTAACATGTTTGTGTGCTAGCTTATTTCAGTATAAATTCAGCCTAGAATAGGGAAGCAGGATCCTATAGTCACTTGAGCTGGACTGGATGCGATGGCAGATAGCAAACCTGAGTCCAGCTGTGGTGGGAATGAAGAGTTCCTCAGCTTTCTCTTAGCACTTTTAAACTGGAGCTAGTTTCCTGCCTGCTTTAGTTCCCCAGTGGTCAAGCTGACCATCTGTGAAGGCAGGGTGAGTAGTACGTGGCTTCCTGGTAGCCCTCGCTTGTCCTTGCCACGTTTGCAGCATGTTGTACCTCCTGTCCTACAAGTAATACTTGAGTAGTGACCTTTTGCTGACACTTCTGCTTTGATACAGGAAATCATGTGGCCTTCAGGTGAGACTAGAAAGAGCTCAGTGCTTCCGATTTTGTGCTTTATTCTTGCACTGAAATGTGTGTCATCTGATAGTCCCTTGGCATTTGAACTTTCCTGCTCTGTTGCATTGTAAGACTTCTGAAGCAAGCTTGAGGTATGTAGTAGTGCTTGGGGCCTAGAATGGCAGATGAAGGGTTTTGGCTAACCTTTTAAGAGTAGTGTTTGATTCAGATGATACAGGAATTGGAAACAGAAAATGATCTGGTGATACTATTTAACATAGAGTCTGAATGCCAAACTGCGTAACTGCATTGATACAACTTATTTTCCAATGACTTCTTGGCCTCTTCTGCTTCCCTGTTAGGAGTACGTCTCCAGTGATAACACTACTGAACTACTGCTTTGTTTTTTGGTGCTTTTTGGCACTTCAGAGTGCTGTTCCAATTACAGTCCTTTGCTCACTGGGAGAGTGGCAAATGAGCATGCTGAGTAAATTACACAAATTTCCAAAGTAGTACAAGTCAGTTATTTGAAGGGGCACAGGCAAAGGAAATGATACCAACCTGTTTATTGTTCTGCAAGTCAAAGAACAGGAAAGGAGTTGCTGTCAAGTACTCTGAAGGTTGTGACTGAACGGATCTGAGCATGGCCCAGGCTCCCTGCATGTATGTACATGTTGGAACTCTGTACACAGGTGCTGAAGTTTGGATTCAGAATTTGAAAAGAGACCTTTCAGAAGCATGAGAGGTGTTATCTTGTGCATTTTTGTGTTTTCTAGGTTGAGATATCCTTAAGATTTAGATATGTCTTACACTGCTGGGAGTGATGATGAGGCAGTGTGCATGTTAAATGGTGATTGCTTTAGTTTGCCTTGTGATGGGGAAATAATTAAGAGCACAGGAAATATAAAGGCAAGCCGCACAGCCTGTAGCTGGTTAGTCTCAGGATGCCGTTGGACATGATAGAGATGAGGAATGTGCTTCCTTTAGCTTCCAGAGATCTGATATTGAGCTGGTGAAGTTTTAAGCAAAAAATCTAACTCTTGTACCCATAATCTAAGAATGCTGTTAAAAGAGATGAGCAGGACAAGCTTTTCATGTGTGTTTTCATGGAACTAACTTGTACTGTTTTAATAGAAACAGAAGTAAACTTGCTGACTTCTAGCAACTGTATGATAAACAATTTATAAATAGACCATAGAGACCAGTGAAATACAAATAAAGTATTGGAAGTCGTGAGCTGACTCCAAAAAACCCTGGGATATTTATATTTATATTTATCTGCTGCCTGGGCAGCTAAGTTCAAGAAACTTCTCTGGATCCATGTAGAGTGAAATGCTCTGAGAGCCCATCCAGAACAGTGGCTTCTGGAGTCTTGTTTGTTGGACTTCTGAAGTCATGATCTTCTCTGAACCTTGGGACACCAGGATAGAAATACTTTGTGGGATGCCTAAGTTACCAATACAAGGTTATAAATGCTTGTCAGCCTCAGGATGGGGAGCAGTCACAGTAACTGAGGCAGGTTAATGGCATTGTGTGGTGAAGGATTTACCTTGTAGTTGGAGCCAGAGAAGGAAAAGCTGGTGCTGGTAGAAGCAGGGCATTGAGCTAAAAGTGAATTCTTGTGAGTGGAAACTGGAACTACTAAGCAATCCTAAGTTTATTTTCTGTTTTATTTTGGGAGGGAAGTAGAAGTTGCAAAAACTTGGCAGATGCCATTCAAATAAGGCTATTTTCTTGCTTTGTGTAACAGACAGGCTAGGAATTCAACCATGTGCCCATTGTGCTTACTGTACTCTGGAAATAATCTGTGATAATTGACCAGGTTTTATTTTTTTGGAATACTAGTGCTAATGCTGTTGAAGATAGCCTGGTGCAGATGAACCTATATTTAAGGTATTAGAGAGATTGTACTGAAACCTCATCTTGATTAACTGCAGAACAAAAGAGCTGAAATTTGGCCTCAGACAGCCAACACAAAACTAGTTACTTGCTCAACTGTATATTTATTTTCTCAGTTGCTCAATTGTATATATTCTGACAAGAGCATATAAAGTCCTGAGCTTTATGAAAAAACTGTGTTAGGCTATTGATGAATTATTGTTGTCTCATTATGAGTTCAGCTGGGCTGTGAGGCAATGCTGCCTTCTTGTGCAATGGTAATTTTTACCCTGTCTGATGGTTCTTACCTTTTTAATTTCTGGAAACTACATTCTTGCACCAACACTTGGTCTCTTGCAGAGCTCCTGTAAATGTTCTTCAACTGTAGGAAAATGATGCATTTCTGCTTTTAATAAAAGTTTAAATACTGACTGTTGACTTGCTTGTAATCCTTAATGTGTTTTGTCGTAACTTGTAGGAGCTGTGTGAACATCATTATCAGTATCGGAGACTCAACGTAATAGCGACAGCATATCTAAGTTGTATGAACAGTCCTATTTAGGCAAGCAGAAGCTGTTTAACAGTCTACGTTTTGACAGCTGGGTGACTTGGTGGTGTTTAAATTCGTATATGGGCAATAAGCTCAGTTGCAGTGAGTGCTGTCACCTTTGCCATATGGATTCCCAGCTCCCATTAGCATGTCCCAAAATTGTTACTGACTATAATAGTTTCTTCAGGTGCTGCTTCATTGAAAGAGGCAGAGAAAGGATGGTCTTAGCTTGTGGAAATGCACATAGATACAACAATCAGCTCTCATCCTTTAGTTTCTTCTTCCACAAACTCAAACACAGGAGGCTCTGTCTGAAAGTCAAGAAACACTTTTTCATTGTGATGTTAACCAGGCACTGGCACAGGTTGCCCAGGGAGGTTGTGGGGTCTCCATCCTTGAGGATACTCAATAGCCATCTGGACAGTCCTAGGCAACTGGCAGGGGTTTGGACTAGACGATCTCTGGAGGTCCAGCCTCAACTGTGATTATTTTCCTGACTTTTATAGCCAGAAAACTATTTTACTTTTCTTTCTGTCTTCTACCTATTCCACAGTTTCTTCCATTGCTGCTTATTGTTACAGGAATAATCCTTTCATTTATAAATCAGAGAGGGAGAAGAGTTATGGAAGATCAATATTAAACTGAATAAATGTAATCTAAAATAGTGATCACCTCTGACCCAAGTATGTTAATTGAGTTGAGGCTTAAGTGGTTAAAAACAAAAAGGTTTAATCCCATCAGAAGAAGTATGTACTTTAACCTTCATAAGTAGTAAAGTACAGGATTAAATGTGTTTTTAATGCAGGGGAATTCTCACTTTGTGACTTTTAATCTCTTGCAGGTAGTGGGTTTTGCTCTGCAGTCATTGCTGGGCCTGAGAGGGGAAGCAGCTGAAGCTCGGAGATTTCTTTTTGCATAAGGCTTTCTTAGTGCAGTCATGTTAACAGACTGACAAAATACCCCTAGCATGACTGCAGGTCTTAAATAAACTGTACCAGTGCTGGAGAGATTTGCTTCTTGCCCTCTTGCCTTTCATGAGGGGAAATTAGCTGTGCTGAGCTGAGGAAAGTTGTGTCAGGGCATGGGAAATCACACTGCCCTATAGAAGGGAAGGACCTTGCCAGGGCGGAAATGTTGATGAGGTGAGGATTTGCTACAGTTGGAGGTAGAAGGAGCTCTTAATGTTTTCCCCCTGCCAAGTAATGTCAAGTAGGCATGAAGGCTTCAGATAAATAAGGAATACCTGCTTGGCTGCGCTGACTCCTTTTCAAGGTCGCTCATGTTTAGTTGTCAGGGAATTGCATTGCTCTATCCTCCACATAGCCAGTAATGCAAGTAGCTGATAATGTAGAGCAAGCCTTGGAGAGAAGATGCATTTCACGCTTGTTAAAGGTAAACACTTGTAGTCCTTGCCTTGAAGAGCAAATATGCTGGAGAATATTTGCTGCTGCTGTGTAACGTACTGTGTTCTGCAGGTATGGCTTGAGGGACTGGGAGGAAGAGGTGTAGATGCAGCTAGGGAGAGCAAGAGGCAGGGGATGGTGGGTGGAAGAGGTCATGCAAGTTGCTAGGCAAGGAAGATTTAGGTTCTGCTGTGGACTTTGTTATCCACATGATCATGATGCACTTTCCAAGGTGTTAAATTTAAACTGCCAGACTGTACATTGACCAAACTAATTTGTGAGCCTTATGTATAATTACTGTGTGAAAGGAGCCTGTGCCTCTTGAGATACTTTAGTAAGTACCTGAAACTTAATGTGCATAAAATACTGTAGTTACGTAATGTGCCCTTTTAATTTATGTTGTGCATTAATTCGAAAATAAAAGTGGACTTAAAACTGTGGATTTTTACAGCTTTTATCATACCCTATAAATCCACTATTTCAAATATGGCTAAACCAATGAGGACCTGCAGTACTCAGTTATTGTTGGCAAACAGACTGTAATTAACTATCTTCTTTAGAGAGAAACAGGAGACACTACAGAGCCCTGACAAGAAAGCTGTGTTTAACCCTTGCACCATAAACAATCAATACCAGTGAAGTCCTAAAGGAGGAGGAAAGGATCACAAGTCCTCCAAGGTAAAAGTTTCGAACAACAACATCCTAAGTGACTGTTCGAGGAAATACACGGGTGTTGACAGCTTTGATTTCCAAACTGATATGGTTGCAACCAGCCAAATCAGAACTGAAAGGCAGGGAAAAATGCAAAGCTTGGTGGTCAAGGAGAGCTGCCCTTATTCTGGATGACTCTTGAAAAAGAAAACAGGCTAAGGCCTGCAGGAGGGTGCTTGTTTCATAAAGGCTTTTAAAAAAAGATTTTAAAATAACCTGCTCAACTTACACTCAGTTGTGTTAATGTACAGGCTAGTCTGAAATATTAATTTTGTAGTCTCATTAAGCACAATGCTTTCCATTTGGCTTTGATTAAGCAGCAAGAATAAAAATACAATTAAAATTTAATCCTGTCTTTAAAATATTTCATTATTCAAATTGTGTGTTCTTGGCTTAGCATTAAGCATCCAGTTCTGGATTACACTGTTTTTCAATATGGTTCAATTGTCCGAACAATATTGTTTAAATTTGGTGTTAAAATTAGTTATAATTGGGATCAAACAAACAAATGGGAAGATGTAAAGGCAAACCTTAGTAGTTGTATGTAAACGAAGCAAGGGCATGAGCAGTGTAGCTCAGAGCCTAGGCTCATAGCATTTATCACTGAGATACTTACTTCAGCATTAAATGAACTGCTTGCCATGTCCAGTCAGCAGCATGAAGGCTAGTGAGAGCATCTAAAGCTTGCATTGCAGGCCCATATTGATCTTTGTCTCAATGCTTTGAAATCTGCGTGCTTAAATTGTGGTAAATCAGCAGCTTATTTTTAGGGTAATGTTAAAATACTAAGCTTTATGTAACCACAGTCATTCTCTACAACTACCTGAAATGAGGTGGTAACAAGGTGAGTGTTGGTCTCTTCTCCTAAGTAACAAGCAATAGGATGAGAGGAAACAGACTTGGGTTGCACCAGAGGAGGTTTAGATTGATTGTTAGGGAAAAATTTCTTCACCAATAAGGTTGTCAAGCATTGGAACAGGCTGTTCCAGGGAAGTGATGGAGTCACCATCCGTGGAGGCATTTAACAGATGTGTAGATGTGGTGATTGGGGGCATGGTTTAGTGGTGGACTTGATGGTCTTAAAGGTCTTTTCCAACATAAAGGATTCTATGACTCTGCTAAGATCACTTCCTACATATGAAGGCAAACACGCTGGTGACAGTTACTGTTCAATGTATAGGAAAATAAGCAGTAGAGTTATTGCTAGCCATATATAGCTTTCAACAACATGTTGTCACAGTCACATTTGAAGTTACTGAATCTGAAAACAAGCCTAATCAATTACTTTGAACTACAAATGGATTTTATAGTCTCCAGACTGAAATTATTTCCCTGCGCTAAGAATAAAAAGCATTTGTGAGAGGAGTTGCTGTTGGATCATACATTGGCAAATTGATGATATTTATTCTGCTTCAGAAATTGTGGGGTTTTCAGAAGGGGAAAGAAGTTAAATGATATATGATTATCTAAATATACACACATAAATGCATATTTATATATGTATATAAAAAGTATAGCTTTATATTTTGATGTTTATGAAGTTTTTTTCAAGGGCATGGTATACAGAAGGGATCTTTTGAACATAGGTTTTGCATAGTCAAAAACTAATTCACTGCAGGCACTAATATGTATGCCTTTTTAAGTAAGATTTGATTACACCATGTGTCACAAAGTAGTGGTTGCATGCAGGACATGAGAGATGCGTGTACATAACACTGAGCAGAGGATGGCAGTGCTGCCAGCTTGGGCAATTTGTTGTGAGCAATGAGCACTTGCAACAAAAGATCCATCTGGTCCAGGGTAGTGTATTGTCTCCAGGAAAAAGGACAAACAAACCTGAGGAAGAATTAAGGGATGTTTGCACAAGCATAGGGAAACATCATGACTTATACTGCTTAGAAAAAGTAAAATAGTTGGAAGGTAGGTAAGCACAGTACTGTGAACCACTGCAGAAGTGGGGAAACCCAAAAGAGTAAATTTGCCATCTAGTCAGTAGATCTTTTTTGTTTGCTTTTAAATTATGCAAACATTTTCACCAAATAGGGAGTAGAAGTTAAATATATCAGAACAAACACATAAAGGTCTTAATGTGGAGAAAAGCATGCAGCTAAATGTTTTCCAGTGTTTAGAGTACCAGCATCTGGTAGGTGCAGTTAGGCTGTGAAGTACCCAACATAACTGGTTTAGATAGAGTATTTGTATGTCCATTTGCACAGTCTAGTAGCTTTTCTCAGAATAAGGGATATACCACTGTTGCATGAACATCCTAAATGATAGAAAAGGAGACAGCAGGAGATGGGCAAAGGCTCTGAGCAGCTTTGGAAATAGCTGCTAGATATAAAGGGTGTTAGGACATTGCTTACCCGTGGCACTTCAAATGGAGAAGTCTTTGGACTTGCTGGGGTTTCTTTGAAAGCCATTACAAAGGCAATCCCCACTATTATAGAGGAATGGTTGCAGAGTGAGGAAAGTCATTTAAGGGACTGACAAACCTAAGGAGGGCTGGATACAGTTTATATTGACTTAAAATGAACAAATAGCTTATTGCACAAGCTGAAAACACAAGTGAGTTTTTATGCTTGATCGGTGTCCAAGCCTTCCGCTGATGACATGGATGGTCCATTGTGTATTGACAGTCATGCATAATCTTAAACGTTTACGTAGTTTTACAATTAACACGATCCAGCCTTCTCCTGATAGAACTTGTTTGACATTTTTATTCCTGCTCTTTACTGGAGTGCCAGGCCTATTCCCACAGCGGGCCTCCCTTTTAAAGGCACTGCTTCTCTCGCTTTGCTGAAGCACCAACATGCAACGTACCTCTAGGAGCTAGTTATTTTTTTGTGCAGCTGGTGACTGGGCAATATCTATGCCTAGGAAAAAGGCACCTTTAAAGACATTTGAATTTGCATAAGGAACTGCAAAACTAGTGGTATTTGTCTTGTTAAACATTGCAAGCAAAGGTACAGCTGTTAGGTTGTAGCCTATTTAAAGTTGTTAAGGTTTTTGCTTTTCAACTGTCATGGTCCCCATTCAACCGATGCAGAAGTTGTGAACATGACCCATTTTAACGTGAACAGCAAAGAGAAATATAGAGCAGGCACCACAGGGGTTAAGGCATTTACTAGCTGGGAAAGGAAGGAATGGTAACAGGTAGCAGCCAAATGCGAAATGACTGGGTTTGGCCTGCAGCAGTTTGGCAGGGACAAATTCAAAAGGCTGGTTGGAAAGGCTCCCTGCTAAATAACTGCAGTAACAAGGCAATCCTGAATATGGCCATGGGCAAGATCTGTGTGATAATCCTATCAGTCTGTGGGTTTCCATGTCATACTGTCCCTAATGAATAAATCCCTTCATATGTCAGAGATGTTTATCATCGATAGGTCTCATAATTTTCTTAGCATACTTCTCAAAACTATTTTGTAGGAGAATAAACCTAAAATCCAGTTTTTCTTTTTACTTTAGCACTCTCAAAATTAAAGGGTGTCTGCAAGTCTTCAGTTACTCAAAACCAATCTTCCCTATATTTATTGAATTCCTTATTCTTGGGTTTAAACCAGTGCAGGTCTGCCAAGAAGAGATGCATTGATGAGTTATTTTGTAAAGAGAAGACTCAAACTTACCTGTCTTCTTCAAGGACATAGTAGGCTACAAATGGATTATGAAGCATTACTTAAGTCATTACTAACCACAGGCTCATGAAAGAGGAACAATAAAATATCAGATTCCCTGTGTGGATTTGAACTGTGCAATCACAGAAGTTTCTTAATAGTGGAACTGCATAGAAGACAAAAAATACCCGGTGTCAATGAGGTTGCTTGAAAGCAGAATGATCAATTAGAAAGGTTTTGCTGACATGATACATATTCATGTTCGTACTTAGAGAGCTTCTTACCCCCCTTTTTTTCCCCAAGTATTTAATGTTGTGTTGAAACCTAGCCAGGATAGAAGTCTGTACCTGAGTTTCTAGGTTTAAAAATAAAACCACAACCCCATCATTTCAACTCTTTCATAGAAGGCTTCGTTCACATTCAAAAGATGCTACATAAAAAGAAAGAAAACGCTTTCTATTCCAAAATAAATGATTCTTCACCTTTAAATACAGTGCTCCTCAGCTTTAGTTATTTGTAGTATGAGCATTATTCATCTGAGCTCATGCACTAGAATATTTATAACTAAAAGCAGAAGTGAAAGACATCAGATCTAGAGAAAAATTTCCTTCCTCAGTGCTGGGAGGAATCTGGCTGCTTCTGTTCATTAGTGAAGGTTGTGCAGCAATACGCTGCAATAAGTGATGGCATGGCAGCTTGATGGTTGGTAATGCGTGATGGATTAAGGCCCATCCTGGAAAACCAGTGCTGGTTGCAATGCCAAACAGTCAGTGAAACTGATCCCAGTGCAGAAGCAAACTGCCTTTTGGATTGCTTTTGCTTACAGGCAGCTTAAAACAGAAAAAACATACATTGATACATTGTATCAAAACCTTTGCTTACATGTACAAACGCTGTGCACCTTTGAAAGTGAATTCTGCCCCAGTGCTGCAAATGTGTAGCATCCCATTTGGTGCTGATGGTCAACCTAATAGGATCAGGGGAGGAACGACAGAAACAGCAGCCATTGTCTTTTCAAAACTGAACAAGAAGGTAAGAAGAATGTGCTCATCTTCAAGAGGACAATATAGCACAATCCTACTTTGGGGAGGGTTTGTTTATTTTTTCGCCTTAAAAAAATAACAAAGACTGATGAACAGAATAAACTGTTTGAAAAATTGAGGTCAGCTGAAGCTTGGTAAGTAACAAAGGCTTCCTGATGCTGCTATAGAAATAGCACTAGCAGTACAGGTAATAGAAATACTAATGAACTCAGTGAAAAATAAAGTGACCATGTTCCAACCCACTTATCCTTGGCATTAAAGCTGCTAATCCCTATCAACCTGGCTTTATTTCACAGTCAGCCACCAATAACCGTATTAAGGGAACATTAGATGTTATTAAGCTCATTACACAAGTGATGAAATGTCACTTCCCCTCACGTTAACTGAGAGAAGGCACTTGATAACAGTACTTTGGGACACCTTTTTTTGTCACAGGGAGGGGGAACTTAATTGCAGGCGTGACTTTATTACCAATAGTGAAGTGCTGTAGGACTCTGAGTGCATTTCTTTCTCTGACCACCCCCAGCAGAGCCTCTCAGAAAAGACAATGAGACCGGGGTGGCCTTTGTCAGTCCTTGTGCTGACTCCCTCCACCAGTGCCTGCAGATGTCAATTGAGGTCCTTCAGCGAGTCATCATGAAAAATGTGAAACCTGTGGTTTTGGCAGTATTTCTGCACATCCTCACTTGTCCCACAGGCCAGGAGCCAGGGTGTATGGACCAGGCAGGAACAGCGCCCTGGTTCAGCTGGGCTGGAGCACCAGTGGGCAAGGACGAGACCTGACCTTCAGTACAGAAGGAGCTTTGAAGGCCACGATATTTGTCAGGCTTCAGCAGCAAATGAGGGTACTGGATACCAAGCACTCAGTTATGCCCACTTGACATAGCTGGGAACAGCACCAGGCTCCTCCCTCCCTCATAGCCCTTAGCAAGACCCACTCCTGATATCCATAACCTGACTTGCAAGACATTCTTGAATTAATTTCCTTCTTTGAATAGCCTCTTGAGGGTTTCAAATACCTGAGGGGACTTTGCCTCATTAAATTACCCTCATAACACTCTCTATTCCTCACCCTGAGACCTGTAAAAATCACACTTTTTCATTTCTTCTACTGAGCTACAACTGTCTCATAAAAAAACATGTTCTTCCCCACAGTGTAGAAATCCTCCCAGTAATTCTAGCCACTTGGCATGGAAAACAAAGGCTAGAGTAAGTATGCAGTGATATCGTAAAACAGAGGGCTAAGAACCAGCCTGCTGAAGCCGCAGAGAAAGACAACGTAGGAGCTAAGGTTCTCCTTATCTGAAATGTCAGTGCTTGATAGGAGTTTTGAGGCACTTGAAGCTGGTTCCATTTTACAGAAACTCAAATTAGCAGCCCACAGAGCACAACGCTGAAGCAAATGGCTGCTTTCCTTCCAAGCTCTCCAACCTAATTTGTGGAGAAGATGCTTTGCTCCCTCAGGAGGTCAGACAGCATATTTTCCAAGGAAACTCTAGAAATATGGAAAAGAAAAGTATCTGAGAAATCCATTTGCAGTGCCAGTATTTTAACTGCATTCTTGCCTGTATAGGCTATTGGTTTTCCTCCAGAGAGGAAAGCATTTAATCTAAAGATCAGCCCTTTCAAGAATGAAGGCTTTTCAGTAGTACAAAAGAACTGAGTTTGAATGAATTCCAAATTAAATTTCAAATAATCTACATTGAATGTACCATTAACCTAGGAATTGCCTAGATGTGATTAACAAATGGTGATATTTAACAAAAAGGAAATTTCCCAGAAGAAACATTAACTAACTTTGCTGCTTTCTTTTCCTTACAGTTTCTCAGCTCAAAACACTTAATGGTGTCTGTACTACCTATGACTCTTTGTATTTAAGATTTTAATATTCTCCTTAAGAAGAGCTAACGCGATGCTTTAATTTACGTCCATTTTACTGCTGACCCTCAATTTGGGGGTGGGGAGGAAATTAAGCAACCTTTCACACACTGTAAATGGTATAATCCATCATCCCACTCATACATTGTTTATGTGATTGCTATCATGCTTTCCGATTTACGACACTGATCCATCATTTCCTGTGTTCCAGGTTGGCAAGTGACTCTACCTTAACTCTTTCCTCATGTGTCCTGGGAATGTGCCCATCAGGCCAAACTCCCTGGCACTCACTGAAGAGCTCAAAACACATCTTTCTGAGCAAAACACATCTTAAACCTGTGGACTGTCTGAATAAAACTTGCATGAGAACATAAAAAGGAACTCTATCTTAAATGATGCAAAAAAGTAAAAAAATGCTGAATTCCATAAAGAGTGGAGCAAATATACCCAGAATATTCTGAGACTTCAGTTAGTGATCAGTTAACTGGAAATGACAGTTACATTTCGGGATGTGAAATATGATTCAGTTTGTTTCTGCATCAGGTGTGGCACTTAAAACTTTCAGTCTGGCCTGGAACCTTTGCAAATGTTTTAAGACCACACTTGCCCCTTCTGCACGCAGAGGATTAGATCCTCCGCTGCCATAATATTTGTAACTGATGAATGTTTGTATTTAAACATCTTACATCAAATATAATTTTCTTTCTATGTCTGCCTTTTGGTGTAACATTTGGTCTGAAAGCCTCCCCGGGACCAATGATCTCCAGCTGCTGACAGACCAGTTTGGGGGCTTGGCCACAGCCTGGGGGTGCGGACACCCTGGGCCATAGGTCACCAGAGCCTGGGGCAGCATCCAGTGGAGTTAATGCTACGTATGTACCCCTGCAGATACACAGTCCCCTTTGGCCACTCCATAGATGGAGCACATGAAGTTTATGCGTGCAGCCAAGTTCAGCTCCAGAGAGCTTCACTGTAGCTGCTATTGGTTTCTTTGAGGGTGTCACTGGCTTCCTTTCCCTGTTGGGGACCGTTCTCCTGCAGAGGGATGGGGCCAGTTTCTTTCCACAGCTCCAACAGGAAAAATACAGCGAAGACCCTGCCTGAACTCACACCATTGTTTTTGTTTGGAGGAAAGCTCCCTGTGGTCCTGTCTCACCAGGCTTTGGATCTGCTGCTGCTTTTGTGCAATTAGCTGTAGAAAGTCAGTCTTCAAGTGGCTTTAGTAGAGTGTCACTGGCCCCCATCTCTGCAAAGGGAGAGGTGAGCAGCCGTAAAGACATCACACATTGATGTGGCCCAGTATGGAGGGTACCCTTCCCCAGCCCTTCCAGAAGCTGAGAGCATCAGGAATGTGGTACGAGTGGGGACTGAGCTAGGGTGAAATATGTAACCATAGAGGGGAAATGGTGAGGCAAAGGAAGATTATTTTGGGAGAGGGTTTCCCCCAGCTAGGTTGTAGGAGATGATATTGTTAGTATTTGCGGAGATGAAAGCTCCCGCCAGAGGTCATGGGTGCCTGAAGCTAATCTGGATCATTTTAATTTAAACATATGCATATTCTGTAAAGTCTTTTTTCCCCTAATATTTAATTCAGGTAAACTCCATGGCTATCAAGGACAGTTACTGTTTTCATACGGAGGGCCTTGCTTTTGTTATGTGTCTAGTAGGAGCTTGTTTTTTGAGATGAGTCCAATTTGATTAATTTCTTTCATCTGTGGAAAAGGTAATTTCTAAGTCACTCTTATTTTGGTCATTCATCAGATTTCAGCACCCTTAGTATCTCATACTGTTGCTCTTACAGAAATACTGCCTAGAAAATAGTAAGCAAAATTAGTTCATCTTACCTAAATGCATTTGGCCAAATGGACTTTGGTTTGAAACAATTCCTAAAGCACTACAGTTTTATAATCTAAGTAAGTGACCTGTTTTTGCATGTAGCTTTGCTTATCAGCATGGCTATAAAATTAAGAGGTAGTAATGACCCCCTAAAGCAAATCAGTAATGCAAAATAATGAGTGGAAGCATAAAGCAGAATAGTTCTGTTTTCTGATGGGAAGGAGGATAACTTTATGGAGAGCAAATCTGAGGGAGGAGGAGGAGGGAAGAGTAGGAGGAGCCCTGTGGAAGCAGGGGCAGGGGCAGGTGCAGGACCGAAGGTGTCACTTAGGCAGTCCTGGGGCCAGTAGAAGTGATTCTTGGTCCTCAGTCACCACCATGCTCAGTGGTGACAGCTTGGTGTCAAAAGAATTTTATTTGCCTTCCTGAGAGATTAAACCCCCTCAGTGTTTGAAGAGGAGGGGAAGAGTCATCAAAGAGGGATACTGAAGACTTACCAGTATGAAAATATGATGGGTTCTGGGGTCTCGGTGTATCTGTGGGTATATTTTGTGATCAAAGCCCTCTATCTTCTCTTCCCTGTTGTACTGATAAGAAGTATCTTGGTGCATACATGAGAGCTGAAGGCCAGCACCTGAGGACATTTTGAAGGAGGTATCCCTAAAAGCACTGAGCAAGTCCATTTGTTAGTAGGGAGAATCTTAGTCCTGGGCTCTGAACCACCTACCTCTTCATATTTTGAGAGAAGCTGACAAAGGCAGTTGCCTATAAGATCATTTTCACTGCTGGAATGTGTGTGAGAACATACCTGTAGCAATGATGCATCCCAGTGAGGCATCCTTCCAACCATCTGCACATTAGATGTGAAAAAACAGCCTGGTTCTGGTGTTGGCTTTTTCAGTGACACGTGCTGAATAGAATGAGCACATCAGTCATAGCTGCTTGTTTCCTTTTAGCAAAACAGATAATCTAGAGGCTTCTAGTTCCAAAATACAGCACTGGAAATTATTCTGTAAACTTTGAGACTTTACATGTTGTCACTCTCTTTTCAGCTGATTTGAGAAAATCATTATTCCACATCAGCAAGTATTGCTATTCTGCTTCTTCAGAAGAAATTTGTCACTGGTGACTATAAAAAGACAGGCAACGCTCTCCTCTGCATGATTTTGAATAGGGCTGCTCAGACATTTAACAAGGCATTTAAGACAGAAAAGTTATTGCCTGTATTATTTACATTTGTTTCAGGGAAGTTACGTGGGGCTCTGCGATGCTTCATCTGAAAAGCTTCGCTTATCGTAGTTGGAACCCTATGGGTCAGAGAACAAAAGCATTGGTCTTTGCTACCTAAAATCTAGTATTGCTCACCACAACCATCCATCTGGTGACCTTTCAACCAACACTTTTTAGCAAAGAAGATAGCAACCTATTGGGCAACATTTTTTTGCAAGCACAAAGCAAAGCCATCAGATAACTGCTGTACTCCTAATCAGCTCTATTTAGACAATTCCAACCCTGCCCTCTATCTCTAATGTAATTTATATTATTTTGGTTACATGTTACTCCATAAAAACTGCAATGAAGTTGATGTAGGAATGACTGACGCTTTCTGAATTTGACATTTGGAAATAGAATACTGTCAGCACAGACTGTGATCAGAAGAAACTTCTATGTATCTGCTAGGACTGACTTGCATTTCATTGAAGACTGCAGATAGGTTTGTTCTGCTTGTGTTTTGTGTGACTGTTCAGACGATTCAAGGAGAAATAAATGGTGCTGGAGCACATCCAGTGAAGAGCAAAGAAGCTGGTGAGGGGTCTAGAGCACAAGTCTTATGAGGAGCAGCTGAGGACTGGAGCACCTCTCCTGTGAAGACAGGCTGAGAGAGCTGGGGTTGTTCAGCCTGGAGAAGAGAAGGCTTCAGGAACATCTTAGGGCAGCTTCCAGTGCCTAAAGGGGACTTAAAGAAATCTGGAGAAGGACTTTTTACAAGAGCCTGTAGTGACAGGATGTCATGGTTTAAGCTGAAAAGTCCTTGATGAGAGTAAGCATTACTTAGCTACAACTAAAACCATCGGTTTATCAGCATTGTTCTCAGGCTAAAATCAAAAGCACAGCACTGCACCAGCTACTAGGAAGGAGAAAAATAACTGTTATAGCTGAACCCAGGACACAGGACAAGGGGAATGGCTTTAAACTGAAAGAGGGGAAATTTAGATTAGACATTAGGGAGAAATTCATCCCTGTGAGGGTGCTGAGGCACTGGCACAGGTCACCCAGAGAAGCTGGGGCTGCTCCATCCCTGGCAGTGTTCAAGGCCAGGTTGGACAGGGCTTGGTGTAACCTGGTCTAGTAGAAGGTGTCCCTGCCCGTGGCAGGGGGCTGGAACTGGATGAGCTTTAAGGTCCTTTCCAACCCAAATCATTCTATGACTCTGATTCTGTGCTTCTCCATTTGTAAATATCTTACAATAATGCAAATCACTTTACAGGCTTTGGAAAGGATTTCCCAAACATGAGGGGCAACTGTTGGCTTAACAAAAACTTCCTTGACTGACTTAAAAGAAAATGCTGAAAAATGTCTGCTTTTCAGGCTTACTTGGGTACATTTACTTTTTGGAGAAGGTACCTGTGGGCAAGTCAGAAGGGCAGGGCCCTTCTATCTAGACCACAAGAATGCAATTTTCTTTGCATGTCCAGGCTATGGTATCTCAGCTCTTGGTCTCTCCAAGGGGTATGAGATGAGGTCCCTCAGCACTGACTGCCACTGATGTGGTACTCTACACCTCTTCATCATTAGCTGAGTTCAAATCAACAGATCGTTTGGGTCAGTCTCAAAAAGCTGTTCCAGAGCAGCACTTCCTTGTCCCTGTCCTACATATGCTGGGCAGAGATCAAAAACTGCATTTCTTTTCCACCTGAGCCACCTTGTGGGCCCTCTTCCTATAGCAGAAATGTTACTTTTAAGAGAAAAATGCCATTCACAGTGTACATTTCATAAAACAGTAATGGAAACCGATGAAGATGGCAGTGCCAAGGGACTTGGTCTATCACTGCTTGATTGCTAGACTCTTCAAAGTCCTCTCTGAAATTAATTTACTTCTTTCGATGTAGTTCCTAGAAGAACAACAGCTTACACACACACACAAAAAAAGGAAAACTCAAAATTGAGCACCTTGACAGTACCAGCAGACACAGAAAGGGATAACATGGGTGTGGGAACAGGATTGCTGCCTTGATTATTGCCTATGCTGTCAGGACTCTGAAATACATTCAGTGAAGTTCACCAACAGGTTTTCCTGACACTGCTTTCACAGCAGGAGGAAATCTGGAAGCCACTAAGTTAGGCTTAACGTTACCTTCCAGCCCTTTACAGAGGACCCTTTCTATACGTGGAGGTGGGAATCTTGCTCCTTATTATACAATATGTCTTGAATGGTGCCCCAAGGGGCAACAGTGCTGGGGAAACTTAAGCCAGTGAAAATGCAGTTTTCACACAGTCAGAGAACGGTTTGAGGTACAAGAGACCTTTAAAGATCATCTAGTCCAACCCCTCTGCTGTGGGCAGGGACACCCACCACTAGACTAGGTTGCTCAAAGGCTTGTCCAATCTGACCTTGAGCACTTTCAGTGATAGGGCTTCCACAACTTCTTTTGCAAGGATTGAAGTGAAAAGAAGAATTTATCAAAGGGGGATTTCTGTGCCCTTCACAGCCAGCAGTATGAGGCTTTGTTCACAAGCAAAGAGCATTCTGATGCTGTCAGGCTCCATCCTTACATTTTTGAATAGGATGAACAGCAATGCAAGCCTCAAGAAACCAACATGCTTTGCCCCTCTCTGGGCATAAATCCTCTCTGATCTGCTAATGCTACATCTCTGGCTCCTCTGGAAAGCAAAATGCAGGAAAGAGAACACTTCCTGCTAGTGATTTCCCACATGTAAATAGTGTACTGTTGTTCCCAGGGCTCTTTCCCAAGGACAGAGGCCCAGCAGCAAACATGATGCTCCAGAGGTGAGGAATATACTCTGTAGACATGAACACAAGCAGGGAGCTTTTGACTGCACAGTCAAAGGTGAGGCTACATGAAAATACCCCTGCCGTGCTCACCTGAAGTATGCCAAGCCCCAGCCTTGGCAGGCAGTGAGGTGTGGAGCTCCAAAGTTTACTTATTAAGTTTCTGGATGGGATGTCGAGCAGGCAGTGGGACGTCTGAGCTATGCTGGTCTCAGCACTGCTGCCTCCAGGCAGCCACTCAGTATTTTCAGTGATAGAAGGAGCAAAGTGCTCACTATAACCCATGCCAAGGAACGTGGGGTTAACACTTGGCTCCTGTGCTTGGCATGTCCAGCAGTTGGCAACTTCCCAACTTTTGAGGAATTCATCAACATGAAAACAAACAACTGCCATGTTTGCTGTTTGTTTTGCATTCATGGGGTCAGTGTGCAGATTTCTCAGCTCCACCAGCTCTACGGCAGAGCTAAAGGTTTGGTGCATCTGACCTGTTCCTTCTCTCCTTCCTAACCCTCATTCTTCTTCTCCAGCCCAGAAGGGCCTGAACAGGCATAACAGAAGCCACCTCTTAGGGCACCACCTTCCTGATGCCTACAGGGCCTGGAAAAAGCCCAGCACAGGTCAGGTGCTGATTCCTTGTCCTGCTATCCTCAAACTTATTTATGTGAATGTACTCCATCGCAACTGCACAAAGGTTTCATTCTGCGTCAGAATAAGAGTTTTTTCCTTTTCTTTCTTCTTTCTGTTCCCCCCGTCCCCCCCTTCAGATTAAAGGTAAAACAAAAAGTGTTTTATCTGCAGTGGGCTTTGAGTTTCTGGGTTGCTGCCTCAGCATCTGCTGATAGTCTAAGCCCTGAAATAGGAAAACAACTACTTTAGCTGTCACGTTACGAGTGCAATGACTACCTCTGTGATGGCTACACAGCACACACAGAAAGTACATATGTAATTTTAAAAGACTTATTTACAAGGCCAAAGTTTTGCTTTGTATTGGGGTAACTTTGAACAAGTATCTTTCCCTGCTGGGCACTGGTTGCTTACCCATAGCTAAGAGCAGGCTTTGCTCCATAGCCCAAAAAGATTTGGATTTCAAATTAATTTGTGCCTTTATTAAAGAAAAAAATAGAACAAAAGCCCACAAATTTTCCAGGCCAAGCTTGAGATGATTGCCCAGTGAGACAATAAGCTGTAAGTGCTCTAATCTCAAAGTATCACTAAATTATTATGTTCCTGAACAATACTGTATTGTGGAAACAAAAAACACAAGCAGTAGCCTTCTGTTATCAATCAGCCAACAGTGCAGGAATAAAGTTATTTAACTCTCACTCTCAGAAGCATGCAGATCAATATCACTGGGTATGGAACAGAAATGGACAGCCAGGCCTTGATGTTTAATTAATTATAAATTACTGTTGGTTTATAAACGACCAGACTTAAGCGGTGTGTGACAGCGTATGGTGATTGTGAGCATCTTGATTTCCCAAAACCTAAAAGAGAAGTCTTGGAAAGACCACAGCAAGCTGAGGGAAGCACACACAGCTGAACAATCACAACTGCTTGCTGTTGTTAAAAGCAGTTTCTGATTTCTTGCTGACGTTGCTACCTAAAATGAATAGGTTCTGTGCAATTATGGCACATAGCCTGTGTTCCTAAGGCTTGGGCCTCAGCCTTTAATTTAATTACATCTTAAAGTCTTGCTGTATCACGCCAGGATTGGTTTTTAGGTATGCATATTTAATCTGTACTTCTATTTTTGCACAAACACATTTTGGCCTCTAATCCCGCCCGCCCGTCTTCCCCACCCCCCGCCCAGCTCTGTTTTGAGGGTGTTCGGTAGGGCTGGATAGCTCCGATGGGCTTTGTACTTTTAATGCTACCAT
>NW_009941446.1:3360-15837 GCF_000696875.1 Nestor notabilis | reverse complement strand
AAAGAGTGGGAATAACGCGTGTGCAGAGATAGCTGTGTGCGGATGTGCACGTGTGTGGCTACACCATACGCAGAGGGGGTGCAGGGACTCACACGGACGGGCACACACAAGGATGGACACATACACAGACGGGCACACACACGTTTATTTCCAGTTCCAGGCATTAAAAGGACCCACAGCCACCGGCGCAGCACCCACAGCACCAACGCTGGGGCCGTGCTTCTGCTCCTTGCGCGGTCGCGGAGCGCCCTCTGCTGCCCACCCGCCGCCTTGGCCACGCTTGGAACCAGTCGCCGGCTTCATGATTTAGATGCTGGATAATTGGGCAGGTTTCCAAGGAAGCTGAGAACAGCCCCGCTGCCAGAAGCAATGCGATATTGGTGGTGGCAGGTTTTTCTATTATTTTTTATACCACTTCATGCCTGAAGGCATCATTAGATGATGATCTCTGAGCCTCCATCGTCCCTGCTGAAGTCCTCCTGCTGGGTAGGACCCCAGCTAAAGGTCTGTTCTTACATGCAGGTGGGGATGTGTGTGTAAGGGCAGGTCTCACACTCGCCTTTATGGGAAGAAGGTCACAGGCACCCACCCAGCTAGGTGGAAATTCTCCAGCACCATACATTGCTGCTACAACCTGTGTTGCCTGAAGTGAGCCCAAGGGACCTTGCAGTAATTCCAGGGGAAGCCTGTCAGGATTCCTTCCTGCAGGCAGGAAGGTCTCCCACCCAGTACAGACACACCTGAGCCATGGAGCTTGCAGTCAGGTGGCCCCTCTGTCCCTCTGGCAAAAGCATCTTCCAGTTTGGACTTAAAACCAGATGATCCAAACCCCAGCGTTTCTTATGAATATGAATCCAGCTTTCTGGCCACCTCTCTCCACTCTGACCCATGCGGCCCCATTTCCCAAGCAGAGCATATTCCCTCCTATTGCATTAAAGAAGGGTGTGACACTGAATACAGCATGCAGTAAATAACAACATTGGTCATGATATAGAATGATATGAAAGAAGCTCCTTGGACGTTCACAGGTTTTCTGGTCATTGCTCTGCTAAAGGGTCACAGCGAGTGGCAGGGATTTGTAAATGTGCTTGTTTTGAAAAGGTGAGGTGAAATGGGAGCTGAGACCTAATACCCCTGACCTAAGAGTTTGGGCACCAGGACATCACAGCAATCAGGAGCCTATACAAGTGGAGGTGGCTAAATTGTGCATATCATTCAGATTAGAAAGGGATCAACATCCCATACTCTCACCTACCCTTAAATAAACAATTGGTTGAACATACAGTCATTGAGGAGGATGAAAAGCTTGTGCCATTACCTGCAGTAGGATTCAACCTCCTTCAAACCTGCTCTTCGTCTTTGAGTCCAAAGTGATCTTTTGGCCTTCTCCTGGCCATTGCAGAGATTCTGTGTGACATGTTCAAGGCATGCTGTGACCTGACCCCATTCTAGAATTTCCGGATAGTCTGTATTATAAAGGATACCCTATATTATAGTTACATTAGAAGTCCTGCGTGAAAAGTTTATGAGAAATAGCCTTCCTTGGGTTTTCACTGCATCCACTGCTTGTCTGACAACCTGAATCCTGCAAACCTGAAGATGCAGCTATTGCACAGAAGCAAATAAATCATGTATTTACTATTCAAATTACTCCTCGTGCACAATGAGCCGTAACTCACTGCACAAATGCAACTCATCTGAGACTATCTCAGATTTTGATAAGCAAAATGTACCATGCCCTATGTAGTGTGCAACCCTGTCTCTGCAAAAAGTAACTATCCCCCCCATGAACTGCTGACCTATAAATCATGGTTTTTATTTCTCCATTGCAGGAATGTACTGCAGATTTATAAAACATTTAAGACCCAGTGGTTAATGTTTCATCTGTTCATTAGTATCCTGAGGGATCAAACTGTTGTTTAATCTTCTACAGAAGTAACCATGATTTATACAAAAGTTGTCTGAAACATATTTCTTTTATTAGCGACACCATTGCACGTCAAAACTAGGACCTAGATTTATCTACTGTTCATGCTACCCATACAATACATAATACTGTGTGCATTAAGTAAGGAATAAAGAAGTAAATATTGTTCCTGTTAAGTGAAGGCCTACAGATAGGCAGCTTCATTTTTGAGGTGATTTGGATCTAGATCAACATCCGGCCACCATATGTGTTAATAGAACCTTGAGTGAGCTAAAGGTCTGAAGAACTCACTGTCTTTAAAGTGGCTTTGCAAGTCAAAATGAAATGCTGGGAGGGGAAAAAGCAGTTTTGGTTGCCCTGTCTGGCTGCCAGAGTGCTGCCCGGGCTTCCTCATGTGATCCAGGTTGGACACTGGGGACACTAAAATCATCAGCTTTGGGAAACCTGGTTTAGAAAAGCATGTTTTATATTGGGAATCCTTATTGTCGAATTAGGGACTGCTGCATCTGTAGAAGTTCTAAAAACAGTCTGTAAAAATGGAATGATCAAGCAGCATGTGTATTATCAGCTTTTACAGACCGCATTTCCCAAAAGTTACAGGAGGAAACCTCCTTTCTCCCCAAATTGCAGACTCTGAAAGCAACATGTCCTTCTGTATGCCCAGCCATCCACAGGCCGAGCAGAGACCTCGGGGCTACCCTGTAGTGGAAGCCATCCCAGTCCTACTAGCACAATGGTCCCCAGGTCCCAGCCCGAGCTCACCGGCCTCCACACAGCCCACAGCAGCAAGAAATAATAGTAAAGATTGGTGTTCAACATCCACAGCCACAGACGATGCATGCAGGCAAGGAGGGCAGTGATAAATATTTGTATTTAGTCACTTCTCCAGGGGCACCTTAAAGAGGGAAGTGTGTTTATTATTCCCAGTCAGAAACAACAGTGGGACTCAGGGGCTGAGGTTGAAAGTGCATATCAATAATTCAGTGTAGAATATATTATAGGGGTATGGTGTAATTATCAAAAGCAAAACAAAGACATGCAGAAAAAGTCACTGTGGCTCTGGAATGGTATTTTGTCAGAAAATGTTTTACTTTTTCTTTCTATTTTTTTTAATTTTATTTGAGAAACAGAAGGAAAGCCTTTGGTTAGCACCTCTGCACTCTCTGTTTTCATGGCCATCTGAGAACCTCAGGCTTTTCTGCACAAAGAAAACAAGCCTCAAGGAAAAAAAAGACTGAGCTGAAAAACATTTTCTCTGAGAATGAAAGCTCAATTAATAGCCACAGAAGTTAATAGTTTAGAATTAAAGTTATATTTTAACAAGTGCTGAGATACAGTAAGTATGTTAAAACTTCCCACTATTGTTAATCTGTGCAAGAAACCTGAACACGCCTTATGGCGACAGTGTAACAAGAATAGGACTGTAAACTGGGGATTTCGGTGGTTTATGATAACACTGAATGGAAAAATTCTGTTTTATAGTCAGTACAAGGAAGAGACAGCTGTGGTTCTGAGAAAAGCTTCTACCCGAATAAAACTTATGGACTTGGGTCCTACCTGATTTAAATATTATATCACATACACATTATTTCGTTGCCCATTCAAGAGCAATGCTGATTCTTTATATCTGTCAGTGCAATTCAAATTGCAAAATTCAAATCAGTGGGTGCAATTCTCACTGACATCAAGAAGGGTAAAGATGGGCCTTTGAATCATCAACACTAGGCTATAGCTGTGGCATCTGAAGAGTGTCCTGAGAAAAGGAAGGATGAATCCATGAAGAGAAGAGAAAGATGGAAGAGAGACTGATGCCATCACCTGATGCAGCTTTCCTGGCCAGCTGATATCAGCAGAGGAATGGCCTTTGCTTTACGAAAGATGCCCTTCTGTCTTGCTTTTCCTTGCCACAAAAGAAAGATGATACTTCCAAGCCATCAGCACACCAAAGCTTCTGTGGTTTCTCACACAGTGCATTTACTCCTTGAGTTCACCTGTTGTAAGAGTCTCTGAAAACAAGAACCAAGAGCCAGCACAGATCCCAAAAAAACCCCTGAACTTAAATCTTCTTTTACTTTAGTATTGCCCTTACTTTGCTCATCCTGACAAGGACCTAAAGCAAGGATTGTCTTTCCTCCTCCTTCTCTTTTTTTCTTTTTTTCCCCTAAGTTTGAGACTATTGTTAGCTATTGATCTTTTACCCTCATTTGTCAACAGAATTGATTATTTAGGCTTTATTTTACTGTAATCCTTGGCAGGTCTCCTTACTGAAACTCTCAGCTGCCAAATGAAGTAAAAACAGATATTAAAATGTTCATTCAGTATATACATTAAAAAAAAAATCATGCTAGCAATAAATCTCTGTCTTAGTTATGGTTTCTTTCATCATCTAAAAGGTTCTTATGGCCAAACCACAAGTCTTAGAAGCAGAAGAGTAGTGGGGAAAGAGCTGCCTGCACTCTAATTTTAATGTAGGTATGTAGAATACTTGTACTATCAGAAATGCTGGAGTCATTCAGCAGAACTTCTCAAAATCACAGGACAAAAGCCACATAAAAAATGGTCATCTTCCCCAAAAGTGAGGGTGGCCTTTCTTTAGATAACAACCACAGTATTAGGCAGAAGAGACACAAGACTGTAAAAGTCCTCACCAGTATCACAAATGTGTTCTTAATCAGGACAGATGAAAACAGATATACAAACACTCATGGGCTGTAAGAAGGAAAAAACTGCTTAAAAACAAGTGATACAACACTCTTCCATTGAACTTTCCCCACACGGTCCTTAGCGTCCATCAATGTGAGCTGGATCCCTCTTATTTTTTCTCCATTTTGGAATTAATGCAAATAAGGTGTTAAAGATCCGAAGTTTCAGGCTCAGACAGGAAATCTCATCAAAAGAGAGTATTGTCCTAAGCAAGTCCTCTCTTCCCCTAACTGGGACTTTGGTGGAACTTTGGTTCTCCTGACTCCTGGGGCAGTGACCTGCCTTTCAGAGCCCACTTTGCCAGGTAACCCAAATCAGGTAGCTGGCACTGCACAGCCTCATGCGAACTCATTTGCAGAACAGCAGTTCACAGCAATCCAAAATTACCTAGAAGTGTTCTGTCATAATGGAAAAGATACCATGTTTTCATTTAGTTGGCTAAAAAGCTCACATAAAAGCATGTAAAAAAATGTAAGGTGTAGTTCTACCCACATTTAGCCAGTATGATTTATGGCAGAAAGTGTAAAGTAAATGAAAGATCAAAGACCAAATTTAGCCTCACTTTCTATTTATCCATTAATTTCAGCTGCTATAAAAGAGATCCAATTTTGGCCCTAAGAAAAAAAAATTGTTTTCCATAGATAATCTGCTCAAAGCGTATTATGATATCCCTATAGATAATGGTGAAAAAAACAATTTGGATCTGAGTAAAAGGCACAGCAATGAGAAGAAATCTCATTCTGAGCAGAAATCTTTCTACTTGGTTACCATGCAATCTAATCCTGACAGTGCACTCGACTTGAAAAATGACATCCCCATCTCCAAGAATTGAAAGGTAGCAGGCACTCGGTGCTTTAGTCTAAAGCAATTATGAGCTCCTCACAAGCTCGAAGACAAGAATTGATTTTCATTTCTAGATTATCAAGAGGTGGGGGCAAGCAGGTCAGGAAACCTGACCCTATCTTGACCTTGTGTATTGGATTGTTCTCAGACCTGTTCAATACTGAAAAGGATGGTTTGGGATGGGAGGCGGGGATGGGAGGTGGGGAGGAGAAGACAAATCCTCTGGCATGTTTTGTGCCCATTGATATCTAAGAATCCTTTTTTACTTTGCTTCATGATCTTAATCAACATATATTCAAGTGTTTTAAGATGTTTATTTGAAAGGCATTTGCCAATAAATGGCCAAATCTGATAAAAAGAGCAGAAGCTGCAGTCTGGTGAATCAGGGGAGTGGAAAACTGATACAGAAATAAGCAGTCTGGCTTCAGGGGGGATCTGTAATTCTTTAAAGCACTCCTGTGCGATACATGTACCTATAAACCAACCAGCTGACTTAATTCTTTTGTTATGTTGAAATTTGTTATACAAATGAAATGGCAATTAAACATTTTGTTATATTGAAATTTGTTATACAAATGTTGAAATGGCAATTCAACATTCGTATAACACTTTCTACTTCAAAAGACTCCAAGCCGTTACTTGGCTTCCATGGACATTTTTCCATTTATGGGGGCGAGACACATGCAGCTATGCTTTAAGTAGCAAAACCTTGGTAGTTCAAGTGCATAGGGACCGGATCACTACTCGGATTACTGAAAACTGGGATTACTGTAACACTGCTTTATTTTCACTTTAAACTACTGCTCTTTTTAAAAATAAGAATTCTGTAGGTGCTTTAGGTAAATTTATGTTTGGTTGGTTGGTTTTCTATTTCGCCCATTAGGAAAGAGTATTTTGGCTACAGAGAATAGTATGCAAGTTAAACAATAACTTCAAGGAGTAGGTATGCAAAATATAAACCTTGTAGAGGAACTAGAAGCAGCAGGAGGTCAGGATTAGCCCAAACACTAACACAGTGTTGTGATTTAACCTGGCAGGCAGCTAAACATCACACAGCTGCTTGCTCGCTCCTGGCCTCCTCCCAGTGGGATGGGAGAGAGAATTGGGAAAAAATGAAATTTTTATTTATGGGTTGAGAGAAGGACAGTTTAATAGGACAGAAAAAGAAAGGGAAATATTCTTCTTCTTCTTCTCCTTCTTCTTCTCCTTCTTCTCCTTCTTCTTCTCCTTCTTCTCCTTCTTCTTCTTCTCCTTCTTCTCCTGCTCCTTATTCTCATCATCTTCATCATTATTATTATTATTGTTATAAAAGAATATACAAAACAAATGATGCACAACGCTATTGCTCACCACCAGTTGGGACCAGTTTGGGTCAGATGTCCTGGATGTGTCTCCTCCATTTCCTGTGCCACTAAGCCTACTCACTAGCAACACAGTGTGAGAAAATGAAGAGTCCTTGACCACTGCTTAGCAACAGCTATATAGGAAGAAAAATAAATCTATCCCAGACAAAATCAAGGACAATATCCACCGCATATTCTATACCATTTACGTCATGCCCAGGTCCCATACTTTCCAATATACCCCAAATAATCATGACCACCTTTCCTGTCTTTTGATATATACACACAGATATCATACTCTTAGTCTGTGGATCATCCCTCTAAATGTCCATGGAGGTCATTTAGTGCATGTCTTTGGTCTCCATCTGTCATAGTAATCCTTCAGGGCAGGAAAGATGATGCATGGTGAGTACTAGATAGCTCTCTCCATGGTGGTCCAGTTGCCTGGGTGATACATAACATCTTCCTTGAAGGGATACCTTTCCTTCACACCTGTCAGGAGCTGCCTCCAGATGCTGAGGGTTTGTGCCCCTTTCCGGTTGCTTTGTCAGTGTCACCTTCCCTAGAAAGGAATCCCAGCTCTTGGCTTCCCTATCATATAATTCCAGGCTATTGATCCAGTTATGCCAGGTCTGGAGGAGCCAGATGACAATGTGCTCACCTGGAATATGGCTTAAATCATTTTGTATATCTCACAGCTCACTTGGGGATAGGGATCTGGGAGTTACTGTCTTGTTTATGGAACTCATAATTTATGCCTCTTCTTCATCCTGTTCTCTTCATGGCCCTGCTTCAGAGTAGTCTATCTGGTTCACTTCTTCCCTTAGTAAGGGAAGAGTTTCTTCCTTTACTAGATGAGTTGACTTTCACTTCTAATATTTCTTCTTATGTATAGGAACAACTGATACTGACACAGATTCGTTCGTAGTTGGAGTAGCTGCAATACCTGCCACTTTGTCATCAGATCCAGAGACCTTCTTTTCCCCTTGAGGGTACTGACTAGAGTTGAGCAGGGCTCTGTAGGCCAGGCCCCAACATGTTGCAGTGATTTGTACCTCTCTGGTATTGCCAGGATGACAGCATACTTTTTCCAAACATTTTACTAGATTTTTAGTATTCTGCACTTGTTCAAGGGTGATGATCCAAAACACTGGAGGTGCCCACTGGCCCATACTGTCCCACACACCCTGCCACTCACAGCTATCCAGCCTTGGAGCATATCTCTGGGTGGTATTTTTAAACAGTTGTTTAGCTTTAAACAAGACCTGAAACCCATTCAGGAGTAGAAGACATATCAACAGGAACAAGCCAGCTTGAATATCCCAAGAATATTAAAATCCTCAAGAGCTATTGTAACTAGCCTGGAGGACAAGGGAAAGGTGAAGGAGAAAGGAAGGGTGAAGGAGTGTGGAAAAGCATCCCCTCTTGTCTACCCCATAGTAAGATGTTACAAAACACAACCATGAGAACAAGTGCAGCAACTCTGAGAGCAAATAAATCAACATTGTGACTAATGACTTTTAAACTAATATAATGAATGCTTATAACAAATTTGGTTTAAAATGCTCTGGTCAAATCTGTTGTTATGCAACCCTTCGCCCCCATGTTGGGAGCAAGAAAAGCACTGGTGTGGTTTAACCCAGCAGGCAGCTGAACACCACACAGCCACTTGCTCACTGCCTCCTTCCTGCAGTGTGACGAGAGGGACAGCTGGGAAAAATAGCAAAACTCATGTGTTGAGATAAGTACAGTTTAATAGGACAGAAAATGAAGGGGTATTAATATTACCATTAATAACAATAATAATGGAATATACAAAACAAGGGATGCACAATGCTGTTGCTCACCATCCACCAGCTTATGCCCAGCCAGCTCCCAGGCACTGGCTCCTGCCTAGCTTTCTCCCTTGTTTGTATACAGAGCCTTACATGCTATGGTATGGAATATCCCTTTGGACAGTTTGGGTCAACTCCCCTGGATATGTTCCCACCCAGCTTCTTGTGCCCCAGCCTACTTACTGGTGGGGTGGTATGAGAAGCTGAAGAGTCCTTGACCACTGCTTAGCAACAACTACACCATCAGTGTGTTATCCACCTTATTCTCATAGAATCACAGAATGGTTTGGGTTGGAAAGGACCTTAAGATCATCTAGTTCCAACCCCCCTGCCATGAGCAGGGACACCTTCCACTAGACCATGTTTCCCAAGGCTCTGTCCAACCTGGTCTTGAACTGCCATGGGTGGAGCATTTACCACTTTTTTGGGCAATCTGTTCCAGTGCCTCACCACCCTCACAGTAAAGAACTTCTTCCTTATATCCAACCTAAATCTCCACTGTTTAATTTAAGCCCATTCCCCCTTGTCCTGTCACTACAGTCCCTGATGAACAGTCCCTTTCCAGCATCCTTGTAGGGCCCCTTCAGATACTAGAAGGCTGCTATGAGGTCTTCATTCTAAATCCTAAATCCACAGCTACCGGGAAGAAAATTAACTCCACCCAGCTGAAACCAGGACACTCATCCAATTCAGATTCATCAGTTCTGGGTAGCAGAGTCCCACTCTACAGACTGTGTAGTGTGTGTACAACCAGCCACAGCTGAAATATTGCCATTTCTGGCAGAAATGTCACAGCCCACAGTGACACAAGCCTTCAAAGCAGGGAATGGAAAAAATCCCTGGCCAAACCTTTAGTCAATGGTAACTGCAGGACTGCTACAGCAAAATGGAGTTGGTCAGTGGGAATTGTGTTACCGCAACCATCTGTTTTCCCAGACCTTCAGGGTTTATGAAAGGGTAATGAAAGCAGGCAAGCAAAGTCATGCATGCATTGCTGCTGAGCATAGGCTTTCAGAGCAGTGGGGCAGTGACAAACACACACAGAAATTGTGTTTTCTGTAAGAATCTGTCTGCCTAACACATCACAGTGCCCAGCATTTTCACTCCAGTTTTAAACTTAAGTGTATTTCCAAAATAAGAATCAGCAGAAGGCCACTTTGCCTTATTGCCCTGGTGTATTGCTGCCCTAAATCAAGCAAAGGTTTAAAATAAAAATAGCTAAAATGTCCCAAAGTAGATCCCTGCTGCTGCTATATCTCTTCATCCAGCCTTTTAGTTTGCAAAGCAAGAAGGGAAATTTTCTGTGAGCAGACCACATTCAAAATAACAAACGAACATGTAAGTGTGATGCTGGTTTTATCATCATAGCATCTCACAGGACTCTAAAGCAGGAATCTGAGGCACAATGGCTCTGCATACATAAATGCTATAAAATTAGTGCAGACAGCTGGCAAATCATTAATTAACAACAATAATGGTTTCAAACTAGAGCTCTGGGGACTTCACAGGAAATGGGAAGTACACTGGTCCTGTTTTTGGTTATGCCTCTGACCTGCTTTCTTCCCCATAAATAAGAAGATAAAGCCAATCCATGTCTGAGCCACAATATCACACAAGCCACCACCACCAGCAGTCCTTGAGATAATGTGTACTCTGAATGAGTCACAATGCAGAAAGTTCTCTTCAAGTACACTCCAGCATCAGATGGCTGCAAAACCAACTCTGGAATACTGTGCATACAGTGCTAGATCATTAAAGTAACCACAAAGACTATTCCCATTAATCCAATATTAAAAAAAAAAAAACAAATAAAAATGTAAAGACATAAAACCATAGCTTCTCCCCTCCCCCTTGTATTGTAGCATAATTTTTACATATTAGATGATTCATATCATTTCCTGGATTGTCCCCATGAGTATCACACAAATAGAAATGCACATAAATGCTAAGCTAATATGTAAATGAGAAATAATCTCAAGATTTATCTATGAACTCCAGCTTTTTTTAGCAAATTAATCCATTGGCAGCAGAAGGGTTACTGTCTCTCTGTGAAACATATGAGGGAAAATGTTGGTTCATAGAAGATTTATTTCCATAATAGACTTAACAGGTCCAATAATTATTATAGTTCACCATGTTGTTCCCGAGTTTGCGTTGAAGATTGCACTCCCTCTTAGCACAAAATACATCTGCAGGGAAAAGACAACAAGAGCAATTTAAAACATGTAATATTTTCTCCTGAGAACGAACTCTACTATAGCAGCATCTCCATATTCACAAGATGGAAATGATAATCTGGAAATTATGTACTAGTAAAGCTCTGGGGAACAGGCAAAGAATAGCTATGTTACGCCAAGGGAGAGGCAGGCTGGCCTCACATGTGCACTTTATGTCATCCTTTCTACAGCAAAATCCAGTCCTTTCTGTTTTGAGCTGGCAATGCTACCAGTCTTACCACCCCAGAGCCAGCCTGTGCCTTCCTGGCTCCCCTGGCTCCAAGCTGGAAGGTGAGGGTGTGAGGGCAGTGGTCTGGGGGAGAAAAGCAGCAGCCACACAGACTGTGTAGGGCTGGGAGGAGGCAGCGTGTGGGCTTCACCAAATCACCCAGCCTCACCAGGCTGCGGGTTCTCCTGCTCCCTGTGCAGTTAGCACAGCAGCCCCACAGCTGTATGCCACTTGCTGCATGGGAACAGGGATGACAGATGCATGGGGACATCCATTTAAATGGCAAAACCTGAGCCTTTCTGCCTCCATAGAAGACCAACCATTACACTTGTCCCTGACTTTCTGCATCAAAAGCACTCGTTCCCCTGTGCCTCTTCATTTACTGTGTGTGTTTGGGCTGGTGAAGGGGAACGAGATTTTGCCCTTTGCTATTATGGTTTATGTTGGCATTGAACAAAATGAGTGCTTTGTCTTACTGATGAGAAAAGGTGCTGAGCGACCAAAACAGGTTGCACAAAACTGTTTAGCACTGGAAAAAAAAACTGAAGTATTTAAATAACTGTGTATTTAAACTATAAACCTGGCCAAGAAGTGTAAACTTAGCTTGTGTTAGAGGGAGTGCTAAGCCGAGCTAAGGCAGCTCCTATCTCTCTAAGATGCTGTTCATTCTAATTGCCTCCCTTTACTCTGTTTCCCTCTTATTCATTTTGGTTTGCTGCAATGGGATTCAAGCAAAGGACTGAAGCAGCACTCAGGAGCTACAGTTCAGCATTGCTGCAACCCCCAACCCTCCTGCGGCAGATTAAAGAATTACTTCAGTACCCTGCTTTCCCGCACTGGCCATAACGCAGCTTTCCTGCTCTGAGAGGTGAGAGCTGCAAACCTGCTTTCATTTCTTAGAGAAGCCTCTGGAAGTCAGGCATGAATCCAGAGTAGATCTCATGCTGCCCGGTGAACCAGCCTGACACCTTGCACACTAACAGGGTTTTGAGTATCTTAACTCTTCTATCACACAACAATGTGGTCTTTCTATCACATGATACTCTGGTCTTTCTATTCTGTAGTCCAGCAATGTCCAGGATAGCATTCAGATTTGTAAGCACCTGGTATTTGTAAAGCTACATGCATATATCTCTTTGTTTTTCAAGACGACAAACTAAGGTTTACAGAACAGGGTTTCATTACTTTAGGGATGTGACGTGGGCTTCACAATGAACAGTCAGGATACAGGAACATGATAGACTTTACCATGAATTAATAACTCAAACAGAACTAGGGGGGTAGGGAGAGAACTTGCAATTATAATGGTATAAACTGAAACAAATTCCTTAGCCTGCTTTGGGACAATCTGCGCTTACACCACCACATAGTAATATAATTC
>NW_009941446.1:439-3329 GCF_000696875.1 Nestor notabilis | reverse complement strand
GCAGAAATCATGGAGAAAAATATTTCTATGACTGGGTTTCAGAAGCTCAGACATGGCTTGGAAAACAAACAAACAAAATAACAGAGGAGTTTCAAGGGTCCAACTTATTCAAACAGCAGTTTTTATGCCACTAAAAATACTCCAGAGAAGAAAAACTTCACTGAGCAGTTACTACAGTGTGCTTTACATGAACTCTTCCCTCCCATGTCCAGAAAGCATGCTTACTTTACTTTAAAGACTTTTACTTTTTTACTTTAAAGACTTCAGTTTTTTCAGGACAAATCGATCTCCTGATGATCTGTGAATTGTCCCTGATATTTTTGATTTACAGCCACAGGCTGCACCGTTCTGGCATGCAGGAACTCTGCACTTTTTGCCTGTGATTTTGTTTCTGTTTCCACACCATGCTTCGTATTTCTAGAAATCTTTCAACATTGGCTCTCGGAGCACTACAAACAAGATCCTTAACCTGCTTCCATGGAGCAAACCCTGACTTACCACCTACAGACCTGTAAATTGAGACAAGGTCACATACCTGGTCCCTGGGGTCAGAAGCAGAAATTAGGAGTTACACTTCGTTATCCTGCCCTCCTCACTAGCCAGTACGGTCCCAGGTAAAAACCACTCTTGAATCTCCGTTGCAGTAAGTAGTAATGGTTTCCCTGCAAAGGTAAGTGATCAACTTTCTTCCTCTGAGTACTACCTATACAACATAGTGGCATGAAATAAACAGAATAAATCTGTTTCTCTAACATACATAAACAGATATCAGCTGCAAAATGTTGTATTATGCAGCAGTGGTACATACCACAGTAACTGTAACACCTAGAAAAACAGACCTAATCAGATTCCATGCTTATTAGTTCTTTGGCGCTGCATGAAATATAGTGCATAATTCCTCTAGGGCATAATCTAATGTCAGTCAAAGTCTCTGGAAAGACTCTCTTTTTATTTTCACGGTGAACAGACCTTGAATGAAGCAGGGAATACAATGATATATTATATTTTAAAGGAAAAAATATATAAACATCGGCAAAAAATATTAATGGTTTATATTTTTCAGTGTTCTGCTTCAGACAGACATCTGTCCAGATGACTCAAAGTAAGAGACAACAAGTAATAGTAATATGTGTAAGTATTTATATCCCTCACACATGCCTGTATTACCAGTACTTTGCTTTTTTTTTATTCATACCAGCACACAATCCTTTTAAAAATTCTCTTAAGCTATGTGGACCGGTAGCATTTTGTGCCACTGATTTTTAGACATGTGGACAACGGGTATCTCCAAAGTAATTTAGAAAGCTAAACTAAAACAGGTTTTAAGATACAATAAAAATAAGCTGACACCCGTTTTCTTTTGCGTGGGCCTGATCCTGTGTCTTTATCCATCAAAACTCCCTTTGCAGTTCAAGTAAAATAAACCGGATGACCTTAATAACATATAAACCTGGCAATAGTACAGATCCCCAGCTAGCAGGAAATATTCCTACCTGTGCTAATTTAGGTAAAACCCCAAGCTGATGTAGTTGTATTACCTCCTCTGCCTCCGCTGCAGGAATCTGTAATACTGTTACATGAACTGCCAATTAGTTGAGCATTTTAAAGGGTCTCTAAATAACAAGAAGCAGACAATGTCTAGGAAAACATACAATTACGCTAGAAATTAGTCCTGTCATGTGGGTTTAATAGAACCCTTTATCTCTGTTTTGAGTGGTTTACCATGTCACTTATGTCAGCAGCAATATGACAAACGTGCACAACTCCGTTATTAAATTCCATGAGCAACTGAAACAGTGGAAAAGAGTGTACAAAATTTTTAACCATGTAGTGTGTGGGGGGGGAAGGGATTTACTTATTTTGAAGTATTTGCGTATTTTGAAGTGTCACATTTTTAGTTTAAAAATAACTCCCCGGGAGGCACGCTGTCAAGCAGAGAAAGACATAAATTGCAGACTTGCTCTTGCCTCTCTCAGGCACTGAGGGAACTTCATACATCAAATGCACGAATGCAGCGATCTGGCTTTGTAATGCTACGTCCTGCAACCACGTACTAGGAGTACTTCTACTAATTTTCTACCTGTGTCTGACCCCTGAAAACGAGCCATACCCAGCATGTCATATCGCTCCCTTGATTTTTCATTAGATTTATTTGCCATCAGATGAATATTTCATTTTTTTCATTTGCTTGATCCTTATGCAGGGACTTTGTCCCTATTTTTTCAAAAGTTATGAACACTTTGTCCTAGAAGTCGCGGTAAATAGCAAGCGCTCGCTCCATTAGCGGTGGCAGGACCGTGCTTGAACCACCGGTTTCAGGCTGTCGGGACGCTTAACGAAACTCACGGCGAGGATTTGCCTTTGTGTTTAGAACAAATACTGCAAAGAGCCTTCATGAATAGAGAGCAGTACATTGCAAACCACTCTTACGTACAAACTCTACTTGTGGAAAGGTTTTTGATGCCGTTCTGAGGGATTTAGATGTTATTTATGCATTTGATTTGCCAGCTCCGTGTTAAGCTCCGGGGGTACAGTACACCCTGAAATTACGCTGTATTATTTTCCCGAAGTTTTTAGGTCAGAGATCAATTCGTGCGTACTCAGGAAACTCAGTGAAAAACAACTTGTGAAATGCGGTGTCAGTGGTAGGGGACACATTGTAAAACCAAAAAGGTAAAAAACAGTAAAAAAAAAGAAGGTAAAGAACAGTGAAGAATGATTGTTCACAAATATATTCACATTATATATATACTTTCAGTTGTTTTTTATTCTTAAGCTGCTAACTAAACACTTTAAACCGGTGCTTTTAAGGCTGTATTGATCAACAAGAGATTTTCGTTTTGAAAGTAACCAACGAAAACGCCGAGAAAATCGCTTATGGCGAGAGAAT
>NW_009941446.1:0-408 GCF_000696875.1 Nestor notabilis | reverse complement strand
GGGGAAAGATCCCCTTGCCGTAGCCCTGCCACTGCAGACAATCACTTGAATTATGGCGAGGCGAAGTTTGGGCACTTAAGCAGCACACCACTGCCTAGAGCGAATAGTTCCAGTGCTATTTGCTTCATTTAAAAACGGCAGCGGGAAGGCGAGCAGGGGGAAGGGAGAACGTTTAAATTGGCGCTTAGACACGACTTCGGCGGTTCGGGGGCACCGTTTCGTTAACGGCACGTTTTCTATGATCTGCATAGTCACATTTTAAGTTGGTTTCTCCGTAGCGCACTAAGCGGGAGGGGTACGAACAAGCTCGGTATTTTAAATCCAGCCCTTCTTGCCTTAGCTTGACCAATGCCCCCCACAACCCGCCCTACCGGGGGCTGCCACCCGCTTCCCGGTGATTTACGAGCC
>NW_009941445.1:0-3896 GCF_000696875.1 Nestor notabilis | reverse complement strand
AAACAGCTGTATTATATATAATATATATACAATATATATCTAATATAGCTATATTAAATGATGCCTGCAGGCATACTGCATACTTAAATAGTCATCATTTACAGTTTAACTTTGTAATTTTCTGAGGAACCTTTATTTCCTATTTAGGACTGAGATCTGAAATGCTACCATTAGCTTTACCATTTAATGATACTGATGGTATTTGATAATGGTATTTGATAAATTTCTGTTTGGCTTTGGGCCAGACTAAAACTAAGTTACTTTTGGAAACTAATCCAACAACCTACTTAATGTGTCTTGCCCTTGTTATTAGTACTTGTGGACATACCTGTAAGGATCAATGGCTTAGATTTAAAAATGAAGCCAACCCTTTTATTATATTTTTTTTCCAGAAGCCCTTATTTATGCAAGCCTGTTTCTTCTTAGAATTTATTTTTCTAAGAATATAGAATGAAAAAAAACCCCACCCTCATAAATTTCATATGTAATTTTTCAGTTTTAACAGCTTGTTTTTCAGTTTTAAAATATTTATTTAAAAGAAACATGTCATAAATAGCAATGCTCTATAAAGCTGCATTTTTTGACAATTTCAAATGAATGGAAACACAGTATTAATATTTTACTAGTACGGTTCCAATCGAATTTCCAAAATTTTTCATTTTTTTTATGGAAACTGTTCAGGCATCATAGAATTAGTTGTGACCTCAGGATGTAACCTAAAGCAAAAGCCCCTCAATTTTTACAACTAAAACTCGCTGTAGCTGCTTTCTTTTCTTAGCTTAAGCCTATCTCAACTGTCCTACCACACTGCCAGTCTCTACCCATCTCTTAGGTTCACCATAGTCATTGTTCTCCCTCTCCCTCTTCAAGCGTTACTGCAGGATCGCTTAACTAATAGCCCAGACAGCCAAAGCTGAATGTGCTGAAATTTGGCCTGGTTTTTCAGTTGGAGCTCTGCTTCATACCTACATGTCATTTTGGGGAGCAAGTTTCTGTTTCATACCTCTTTCCCCAGATATACACCCAACTGATGGACTTAAAAGACCCAACCTGTCTTTTAAAACCTTACATGGCAGCAGATTCCACAACCTTTTCAGTCAAATTATTTTAGTATTTAACTACCTGTAGCATTTCGTAATTTATAACCTATGTGTTTGTTTCTTCAAATTGACTGTTATATGTCCAGTGTTCTGCATATGGAAACCATGTTTTCCCACTTTCACTTATACTGCAGCTACATTTGGAAATTCATTACTCTGCCTTCCTGACATGTTCCCTGAAATGAACAATCCAATTTCTTCTAATGTTTCTTCACACACAGTTTTTTTGAGGCTTCGGATCATTATTTTGTGTCTTGCAGAAAAATGTGCTAAAACTGGACACAGTACTCCAGCTATACTTGTACTACAGATGAAAAAAGCAGAAGAATTATCATTCAAGCTTTATACACACGACTACCCCTATGCCCCCATGTGAAGAATGATTGATAACTGGCACTTGCCAAATAGTGGTAGAATTGTTTTTCATGTGAACTCTGGGAGTGATGCAAACTTCACCTTAAAGCATACACTCACCCCTTGAAGCTCTGGAGCCTTGACAGGTATAAATTTTTACCAAATCAAGGTGTCAATGTGGCATGATTTCATTGGAGTTTTCAATAAATGTGTACTGAGGCCTTGATTCTGTAGGATAAAGCTGTGAATTCAGAAAGGTAAACATGCAGTTAAATGTTTTCCTAGCTGAGGTACCTTGTATTTAACATAACAAAGACTCGAGCAGAGCTCCTCTGTGTTTATAAGAAAAAAGCCTTCACAGCCACAGTGATGTTGCTAGTGCTCAGCTGCCAAATGTATGTAAAGAGGGATTCCTCCATTTAACCTCAGCAATATTTGGTGGAAAGTGGAATACAGATACTTACAAAACCTTATTGCTATGTCTCCTCTCAACAGATGCTACACACATTACCTACTATGAAAAATCCAAAATTTGAACTACACTTTCATTTCTCCTTTATTACTACAACTGCAGCCCCACTGCTACTCAAAAAATGTTGAAGTCAAAGACAACAAATCCTGGAGTCCTATTTTTAGCTGGGAGAGACTAAATTTTCTTCCCAGTAGCTGCTACAGGTACCACGATACGTACCACAGGTACTTTAAACCAGGACACCTGGCTAAACTTTGTCACTGGTGAGTGCAATTCAGTAGTCTCAGTAAAACTCCTGAGGTGCTGATTTCATTTGTCTTTAATTCAAATCCTCAATTTGATGTTTTCCATCCCCTCCATTTAAAACTGGGACATCATGCTGATCTTTGAGCTCTAATTTAAAGCAAATTTTGTTCTGCCTTGTGCAGGTTTTGGCTGGTATAGAGTTAATTTTCTTCCTAGTAGCTATTCAGAGGCCTTGTTTTGGATTTGTGCTGGAAACAGTGTTGATTCAAAGGGATGTTTCCATTACTGTTGAGCAGTGCTTACACAGAGCTGAGGCCTTTCCTGCTCCTCACACCACCCCACCAGTGAGCAGGCTGGGGTGCACAAGGAGTTGAAAGGGGACACAGCCAGGACAGGTGACCTCAACTGACATAAGGTGTCTCACACCCTATGACATTATGCTCAACATATAAAGCTGGAGGAAGGAAGAAGGGAGCATGTTTGCAGTTATGATGTTTGTCTTCCAAATACCCATTATGTGTGATGGAGCCCTACTGTCCTGGATATGGCTGAACACCTGCCTGGCAATGGGAAGTTGTGAATGAATTCCTTGTTTTGCTTTGCTTGCACGCGCAGCTTTTGCTTTACCTGTTAAACTGTCTTTATCTCAACCCACGAGTTTTCTCACTTTCACCTTTCCCCTTCTCACCCTCATGCCACCCAGGGGGAGTGTGTGGCTATGTGGTGCTTAGTTGCCCACTGGGGTTAAACCACAACATCCCTATAATTTTCTTTTATCAGGGTCACATACCAACTATCTATAAATAATATTCTGCTTTGTGATTACTTTTCAGGATAAATTTAATCTCCATTCAGTTATAATGTATATCTCCTTTCCTGAATTTCTGCCCACACTGTAGATTTGCATCATGTTGGAACATGGATGTGAGGAACACGATAACTTGATGAAAGTCCGAATACTGTGATCAGCACAGACCATTTGCATCATCCTAGCAGATAATTACAATAAAATTTTCTATGTTTTACCCAAATTATCATTTTCTCTATGTTGAGCACAATGAAAACCATTCCATTATTTAAGTTCTAATTCCCTCTGACTTTATTAACAGTATCTGCTATGCGCTGCTTTAAACACTGACACAGGTCTCATGGTTTCCAGACTCACAGGTCAGGAAAATACCACCTTTTACTTAAAAACATTATTCATATTATCCCTAGACAGCAGATCTCTGCCAGCTACATCACCCTTAGAGTTCATTGTTGCTGAACATTGAATCCAGCTCAGATATCTGTGATACTGAGGAAGCGCCTTTCCTCAGATATCCAAGGCATTGGTTCAGAGAGGCCCTCGTCAAACTGGATAAGACGCACATATTAGTCCCAGGCTTTAAGAAATGTCTACATGAAATCAGTTCTGGTGTCCTCAACATAAGAAGGACATGGAGCTGTTGGAGCAAGTCCAGAGGAGGGCCACAAGGAAGATAAGGGTGCTGGAACACCTCCCATATGAAGACAGGCTGAGAAAGTTGGGGCTGTTCAGCCTGGAGAAGAGAAGGCTGTGTGGAGACCTCATAGTAGCCTTCCAGTATCTGAAGGTGGCCCACATGGGTGCTGATGAGGGGCTCTTCATTAGGGACTGTAATAATAGGACAAGGGGTAATGGGTTCAAACTTTAACAGGGGAACTTTACATGAGATATAAGGAAGAAGTTCTTCATAGTGAGG
>NW_009941444.1:20723-35829 GCF_000696875.1 Nestor notabilis | reverse complement strand
GAGCCGCGCCCGTGGGGAGCGCGTCGTGGCCAGGGGGAGCCTCCCCGGGAGCCCCCTGCTGCCGTGAAGGGTAAAGAGAACACAGGGAGGGGTGTGAGAGAAAATGGGGCGATAAGGGGAGAGAAGGGGAAAAGACAAAAGAAAAAAGGAAGAAAAGAAGGAAAAAAGAAGAAAGGAAGAAAAGAAAAGAAAGGAAAAAAGGGTGAGAAAGAGGGGAGAAGGAAAAAAGACAAAAGGTAAAAATAAAAGGAAAAAAGAAAAAGGAAAAAAGGGGAAAAAAGGGAGGAAGAAAAAAAGAAAAGGGGGAAGAGAAAAAAGAGAGAAAAAAATTAAAATAATAAAATGAAATAGAAAAAAGAAGGAAAAGAAAAGAGAAAAGAAAAGAAGAAAAGAGAAAAGAAAAGAAGAAAAGAGAAAAGAAAAGAAGAAAAGAGAAAAAAGAAAGAAAAGAAAAAGAGAAGAAAAAAGAAAAGATAAAAGAAAAGAAGAAAAGAGAAAAGAAAAGAAGAGAGGAGAGGAGAGGAGAGGAGAGGAGAGGAGAGGAGAGGAGAGTAGAGGAGAGGAGAGGAAAAGAAAAGAAAAGAAAAGAAAGAAAAAAGAAGAAAAGAAAAGAAAAGAAAAGAAAAGAAAAGAAAAGAAAAGAAAAGAAAAGAAAAGAAAGAAAGAAAAAAGAAAAGAAAGAAAGAAAAAAGAAAAGAAAGAAAGAAAAAAAAAGAAAAGAAAGAAAGAAAAAAAAAGAAAAGAAAGAAAGAAAAAAGAAAAGAGACAAGAAAAGAAAGGAAAAAGGAAAGGAAAGGGGAAAAGGAGAAAGGGAAGGGGAAGGGGAGAAGGAAGAGGAAGGGAAAGGGAAAGGAAAAGAAAGGAAAAGAAGCAGAAAAAAATAAAAAGGGTGGTAAAGAAGAGGGGGGAAGAAAAAAAGGGATGAAAAGCAAGCAGGCAGGGAGGGTACAGCCAGGGCCTTCTGCTTCTCAGCTCCCACAACCCAGGGGTGATGAGGAGCAGCCAGGGAGAACTTTATTCAGCTGAGCAACAGCTCAGGTTTGTAGGCAATGGCCAAGCCAGGGGCAGAGCGACATGCCGGGGCTGCGGGGCAGGAGCGAGGCCAGGGACACGCAGGGGCTGGAAGTGAGGGTGAGCCAAGCTGTGCGTGTGTGCACGTGTGCGCACCCAACTGCGCACGTGCCTCGAGCAGCAGTCGGCCTTCAACAGCTACGGTCAGTGAGAGGGTCTGCTGTTACTGTAATCCATTGAACGAGCCATTGTAGCACAGTTTTGGCTCTGTGACAGGGTGGGGACAATGCACAGCACCCATGGCCTCTTCATCAGGAGTGGGAGGCCCAGGAGCTCTGGACCAACTAGAACATCCTGATGAGGGCTGGGTGCTCTCGGGATAGGAGGGAGCTGAGGGAGGGAATGACACACCCCCATTGTGTGCCTGACATAGATGGAAAAACTGAAGGTCATCAGGGAAAAATAAGGCAAAAGCATCCCCCCTCCACCATAGCTCCAGTGCAGATGCAGCCAGAGAGGGACTGCACATCCATGGCACTGCTGGTTATGCCTTGCAGTTTTAACTCCCTGTGCAGAAAGGCCAGCGCTTGCACTGATCACTAGGGTGAGTAAATACCACCCTGCCATAAATCAGAAAGCATGAAATGTAACACATTGCTTCAGCTGCTGCTTTGGGTTTTAGCTCATTCCTTCTGCTTCCTTTCTATTCCAGAAGGGTTGTTTTACTTCGGCTTTTAAATAAGGGCTCCTTTTCCCACAAAATAAATCTTTTCTGACAATTTTGACCTTTTAGAGCACAAAATGCAAAAAACCTAGGATGAGTGTACCTTCCAAACCAATAAATGTAACAAAATTAAATTGTCATAAGAACAGCAAGGTAGAAATAATTGCAGCCATGAACACAGACCAAAGGACTACCCTTGCTGCATTTGCTGTAATTTGCATGATCTCCATTGTTGAATGGAGATCTGGAAGCCTCTTGTTTCACCTCACACAGAGCTATTAGTGAAACATAGGACCAGTTTTTGTGCTGAAACTCTTCAGCAGCAGCTTTATTCAGGCCCCAGATACCATCCAAAATGCTCCCTTTCATCACTGGGCGCAGGAAGAAAAGAGACAAAAGAAAGGTTACATTAGGACCCATGATAGCATCTCTGAAAAGGGAAACAGAAAGGCATCTGCTGCAGTAAGCAGAAAGCAAGGACCAAGTTCCCCCTGAGCAGCTGGTAACTATTGCTGAACACCACGTTCCCCTTCAGCAAGGCTCTGAATGCTCACAAAACATAGAGCTGCAGACGCCGTTATCGCTAATGCACCTTAGTCCATGGAGAAGGCAGTCATTGTGAACAAAACAAACCGAAAAAAATACAACAAAACAAACCCAAGAAGAAAAACGCTCAACTCATGTTTTCAGGAATTTTCTTGTGCCTCTTCAGGCATTTCCAACAGACTTGTTTTGTGCATTCTGCCACCAAATACTTAATGTTTACTTAGCAAATTCTTTCCCATGAAATCACCTTGTTGCCCCTCATCTGTCTATCCCTGATCGTCAGCATTAGTGCGTATTTCAGACAACCCAGATTAATTGGCACATCAGCACGATTCCTTCCTCTGCTCCTTAACCACTCACTTGAGATTTACGGTGTGTGAAGTCAGGCAGACGCTTGGCTTAGGTCTGCCATGGCTATTTTGGGTTCAGTGGATAAAATTTACCGAAGGGTATACACAATTCAGCTGTCAATTTTAGTCAGGTCAAGAAGTGCTGCATGGACTTTGTGCTTGTGATTGATTGTGTCCACAAAGTCCTATAAGGAAGGACTTAGTGCATGTACTTTTCTTTTGTCATATTGAGTATATGGCATTCTTTTCCTCAGAATGAGTCATGCAACAGAAAATCTGATCTGTTCTGTCATTAGAAGTTCCATGGCATTTTATACAAGAATAAGATCACATCACAGCATCTCTGAATGTTAGGAAATTGCATTAGAAGTAGCTCAATATCAACTGTTAACCAAAGGAGCTTGGTAATCTTGTTTTTCTGAGCGCAATTTGTCCATGCCACATCCTTTTGTGGATCCTGGGAGCAGACCAGCAATAAACAGTGAGTTTTGTGAGCAGCTTGCCCTGTCACATGCTCTACCTTACATAGCTACGCATCATGAGAAACTAAAAGTTAAACAATCAACCCTGCATCTTGCTAACTGAAGAGCAAGTAAAGGTTCAAAGAGATTTTGTTTCATTTCATTTAAGACAGAGAGCATGGGGTGTGAGGGGGTATTTTATGCAGCAAACAAGGGCAAGAGGACTCCAACCCACTGTGTTGTGTCATACCCAGCTAGAAAATCATCATCCTTGAAGTTAACGGAGAAGGAAAAGTTAAGACAACTTGACCTCAGGAGGTAGCAAGGTCTGACACGAGGCTTGGTGGTGGTGCCTCTGTGCCCAGTCACTGGGACAGCACCAGCACCAGGTGGGGACACCACCATTCACGGACCACAGTCTGCCCGTAAGACCTGCCCCCACCACACGTGCCCAGCTCACGTGAGAGGATGAAACGATGATCTCTATGGTATGACCACGCGGCAGTGACGTGCAGCAGCAGCAGCAGCACATGTGTGGCTCTTTTCTGAACACCAAAATAGTGTTCGGTTTATGCAGTTCACTTCAGCTCTAGATCTCTCCTCCTCTAATTGGTGTCACCAAAGACAAGTGCTGCTTAAAAATAAAGCGGGGTTGTGTCAATATTGATTATTTCACCCTCCCCTTCCTCTGTTTCCAGTGGCAACTAAAAATAATTTACAATTCATTACAGACATGGCATTTCTTGCAGAGTTAGTGCCATTGTCACATTGAAATTCAGTCCATATCTGACTGGAATATCTGCATTTTTTTGGTATGTAATGAGAAGGGGGAGGTTTTCTTATCTCAGAAAAAGCTCATCTGCCATTACAGATATAGATGCTTTTAAACTGTTTTAATTTTAAAGTACTTGAACTCTGCTTGTGTCCAACATCAGACTTCTTATTTTGTGCTCATTCTGTATGCTTGGAAGATCAAACATATTTGTATGCAAATATTTTTGGCCTCCCTAAATTTAGCACATAATAAATGGCTCAAATTTCATTACCAAAGCCGTAAGGGGAGGGAAAAATATAACATTGTAAGGAAAAGCAAGAGCTTTGCAGTCTGTAACCACAGTCCTTTAAAAGCGTGGATGTCAAGGCAAGCATCTGGTGGCTGTAGATCACTGGTCTTTATTCCATGCTGCAATGGGATTAAGTAGGCTGACCGACACGCACCCGTGAAGGTTTGCTTCTCACTCCATAGGGACATTTCAAGAACAGATTTTGCTAAGAACAACAAAAAAAAGCCCCAACAACAAAATAAATCCTGACTTTTACCCAACCTTTACATGTTCAGGATTTCGGGCTGCCTGCATGTAAAAAAATAGTAAACAGGAAGAGGAACCTTAGGGCAAGACTTGAGTGCTGCCTCTGAGACATGGCTCTAGGTCCACCTTCGCATTGTGGACACGTCAACAACTATTTGTTGGTGTTCACTATTTCAGCAGAAGCCTCCTGTGCCCCGGGTGGGGTTTCCCCTTACTCACCCTCCGCTGTCTGAGATCCAGGCACTCCGTATGCATAAGGCTTCCTGGATGCCAGAGGCATGAGCGGTCCCTCTGCAGGAGCCTGTGCGGGTGCCTGGCCCAAGGAGGTGACCACGGCAGCCTTGCTGAGGGCACCTCGCAGGCTCTGCCTCCGTGCATGCCCACCAGCCTGCCCACAGGAGCCACCCTGGCCCAGCTGCTCATCCTGCAGCACAACTGCTTACAGCAAACTAAAACTGGTGGTGGTTTGTAATGCTCTGTACCTACAGCATGCACCCTGTGCATACAGCAGCTCAGCCTTCCTGCACCAGGGTTAGGGTCATCCAAGGCTCCTCTGTGCTGTGCCTGCTTGTGAGTCCCATCCAGGGACTTTGACACCCCTAGAAGTTCTTCTCGTAACTGCTGGGGGAGCCCAGACCTGCTGCCTCCCTCTTCCTCCCTGCCCAGTGACTTACTATTGGATGCCTCAAGCTTGGGATACTTGGAGTCTACCACATAGCACAAGACTCTGCTCATGGCGGGACATAACAGCTCAGCTGGGACTAGAGGAGAAAAGAAGCCTCTGCTGGAAGAACCATGTAAAAGCAGAAGATGAATCAACCGGGATGGAGTTTACTGTTATACTTGTTCCAGTGCAGCCTCCAGTTTGAGTACCACGAACAGAAATAGCAAAATACCGACAGATTAAGGAATATACATCTTCTCATATAACCACCAAATTATTTTTATCTCTAGGCCTCCCCCACGTATGTACTCACATATTTTCTTTCGTGGAGTTTCAAAGCTCTTTACAAGCCTGTGACATCTGCTTACCAACATTTGATGTAAAAATATCAGTATCTTCTCTGCATAGCTGTTCTGAGTGCTACATTTACCAGCCAGTAAAGATCAAGAGCCTCCTGGGAGCTGGCTGGATCAAACTGTCATGATTTCAGCACTGCTTTGCGTCAGACAGCAGAATTTAAAGTCAAAACACAGATAGTTTAGGGAGGAAGACAATGCGAAGCCCTGAGTCATACCCTGCTGAGGGTGAGGAGAACAAATTAATAGACAGCAAACATGAATGAAACTGAACAGCTCATTTTAGTCATGCGGCTGCTTCTGAAACCCAAAATAGGATTTATTTTTAGTTGTTGAGCATGAAAAGAGGGTTTTGTTTGCACCTTGCCAAGGAGAAGTTGAGAAAAGAGTTTTAATTAGCATGAGGCAGGCTCCCCTTTCCTTGGCACCCAGAGGAGCTCAGCAGTGGGAAGTGCTCAGGGAAGTTTTGCTGCTCACAAGCTGCTTTAATGATGTGCCACCCACAAGACTTTGCACAACGCGGCAACTTTTAGTGTCATTCAGACACAGAAGATGCAGCCCATGCTCCAGCTCCAGGCTAATTCCCTTTGTTGAGTTGAGTCAAAAAAACCCCTGATGATTGCTTATAACCAGGTCATACCTTTTTGAGGAGCTGCACTGCTCCCCACTGCTGGCTCGTGGAGGAAGGAAACAAAACAACCACGGCTGGGCAGCTGGAGAAGCTGCACAGGCTCACCTGAAATCATTGGAGATGACTTAACCGAAACCTTCAGAGCTGCCCTTCAGAGCTGCCTTTCAGAGCAGCTGTGGCAACACCAGCAATAGCAGACAGCAAACTCGTTTTGGCTCTGCTTTTCTGAGTGAGTGCCGCCTGCCCGTGCCAATCTCTTTGGCTGGTGTGAGGGTACTGGCCACCATGGGGTACTTGGGTCAGCCAAGATAGATCTTCAGTGATGCTTCTTCATGAAAGAACACAAAGGTTTTGCGTGGGGATGAAGAAAGTTGGCACAGAAGTGATCTGTGCACACATTTATGTGATTTTTCATTTTAAATAAACAGAAATTATTTCACAGCTGTGCATAAGGTTAGTTACATTATTGCTAAATCGTTTCAGCCATTCTGCTTTGCAGAAACTTCACGATCTTGGGGCTAACCTATTTCTATCCCTTACTTACATTAAGGACTCATTAATTTTCATATTAATCACTCATAAACATGAAAAAGCTCAGTGATTTTTGATCTCCCTGTGTCTGGCAGAAAACCTCTGGTTTTTCTGTCTGCTGCCTTGTCTTACAACACAGGATAGGACACAGAGTAGAAAAGTTGCCAATCCAAGGTTAACAAATTAACACTCCTGTTCTTACTCTTGAACTATGAACTTGCCTTACTTCACATGGGCAAATGTTCTTCTATCCCCAAGTCATTAGGGCAACCAGTGCTTCAGCATGTGAGAATCTATCTGCTGAAGCTAGGAGAGCAAGAAGCCATGTTCTGTTTTCTTGACTAAAACATTACCACAATTTTGTCTTGCATTGCCTTTGATAGTGTTATTAGTTTCACCAGTGCCTTTATAGCCTTTTTGTGTCCATAGGTTTGTCCATATTTGCTTAGTAAGTATGTGCCCACATAGGTTCCAACACTGTTGCTACAATAATTTATATAGATCTGGGTCAAAACCAAATTTAGCATTTGGTCAGGAATGTGGCAAAAGTAGAAACAAGAGACTCAGTGCAAGGCACAAGCACAGAGCCAATGTTATAGAATTTCTTCCTGGAGACAGCTTCTACCATGAAAAGGGCAAACAGTTTGACTTGGTAGCTCATGTGCACAAGCAGAACCACTTCATGCCCTTTTTTAAAAATACATACCAATTTTAAAGTTAACTCAACACAGACATGAGTAATTTCATCGAAATGAGAGCACAAATCCGTACTGTCCCATGTGGTTATAGCTATTAACATTTGCCACATCAGCATCAAAGCAGAGAGCTTGCATTTTTAGGGTTGAAATGTACTGACTTTGAATTTCAGGATACACAGCCTGGGAGAGTTGGCTGGCTCCAACCATAGCTTCACTAGTTCAGTGATTGTAGGATCAAGGCAATTCCAGAACCTCAGCGCAAAAACCAGAAGAGATAGAGGGGTGACCTTTGCACCAGCCTCCTGCCTGGCCAGCCTCGCTGCTTCAAGTAGCTGGGCTGTGGTCAGGCATGCCCCATGGCTCATACAGGTAAGCAGAACCTCCAGCACAGACCATTTATCAACTGGTGGAGGCACCCTCTGGACAGTGAGGATTTGATGCCATCACCCAGCTGTGAAGGATGCATATTCTCAACAGCAGAAGACAGGAAAATCAAGCAATGCGGTCTGGAAGCAGTGAGCTGCCACCCTGCGTAAGTGCACGTGGACAAGACACCATGCTCCATCCAATACGGGATGGGGTGGGAGCCACAGGGTGGGTACATCTGGGAACATGGCACAACACATCCATCCACTGAAAAGATTAAGAGCGCTCTTAACACCTATCATTTTCTTATCACTCAATTCTGAAAAGGTCTCCTGGGCTAGGAAAAAAGTGCTGGGCAGGCTGCTTCCTTCTCTAGCAAAAGTCAAAACATAAGGGGTGACATTATTTCCCAATCAGGCTTCAGTCTACCTTACCAACTAGTAACACCTCTGTAAGCTGTGAAGAACATTTGTTTGGCCCTCCAAACTGTTTTAGATAGCAGTCTTGTATCTCCCTCTCAGCTGTTAGAGCCTTGACTGGCAAGTAAAATCCATACAATCAGAGGAAAATGCTGTGATTTTCCCCTACAGTAAATACTTCGTGCCTGATACACCTTGCTGGTAAGCACCTGAGAAGGGCTGAGTGCCATTCCCAGCCCTGAGGCTCCTGCTTGGCACGATACATTTTCCTCCAGACTTGTAGCTCTTAATTTTGAAGCAGTCCTGCTGCTGCACTGCCACTGAGCTGCAAACCATCGCCTCGGGTCCATCCCACCACCAGCAGGACTGCACACATAGCAAAATAGCACAGCCCAGGAGCTGCTCACGAATGCAAGCTGCATTCCCCAAGGAATCAGTGGCCGTCTTCCAAAAGAATGACAGGTATCCTGTCATCTGTATCTACTGCATTAAACGTGATGCTGGATCCCACAGAAGTGTTCCAGTTCACCCAAAATAAATTGTTTGAAATTCATGACAAAAACAATTCATTGCCGCTGTTTAAAATCAGGTCACAAAGCACTGCAATGAATCAGCCTCACCTAAAGCATGGCTTGCATATGGCTCTTGCATAGATACGGGGTCAACAGGGAGTTGTTTGGCTGGTTATGGTTTTCCACTAGTATATCTGAAATCTGATTCAAATGCCAGATACTACATATGGCACTGGAGATCTTGTCTGAGGAACTAAATGGATTACTTGTCCATGCAGAGGTTTTCACCATCTGTTGCAGATGTAATATGATGAGGTACTCAATTTTACATGACCATTTCATGATATTATTATATGAAAAACAAACAAACAAAACCAAACGCAACCCTTCTGTTTTGATGTTGCTTGCTTTCAATCAGGAAGTCATGACCATATATGTTTGTTGGAGTGGTATTCAGGCTTCTCCTGATGTGCTGTTGCCTGCAGCAGCAGATGTACATCTTGCTCCCTACAACATCATACTTCTTGGTGTCTTTCTCAGATGACGGCTGCAAGAAACTGTCCCAGATCAGTGGCTGTATGAGCCTGCAGTGGCTGGGGCACAAAGCTCCTTTCCTCATTCCTTATCCTCCCTACTGCAAGGACCCGGCAGTGGCTGGTGGGTACAGACTTGCTCCTGTGTAGAAGCAGTCCTCCCTGAGCTCCTGCAGAAGGGTTTCCTTTTTCAATGCTATGCTTTGTGAAGGATGCCAATTCCCATCTTACTGTATTTTTGTGGGGTTTTTTGTAGAATGAAGGTATTCTGTACAGAACAGGAAGAAATGGGAAGGAAGAACTGTAACTTGTGAGGAGACACAGAAGAAACTGTGAAGCAAAAGAACCAGTTCGGTTGTCAGTGATGTAGCTGCAATATGTGAGCCAGAACAGCTGAGAAGATGTATGCTCCTCTGGAGATCATGGCCAGAGGCTCTGAACTGGAAAGGCCAGATGGCACAGGAGATGAGGCAGGAATATTGAGCCTCTCTTTCAGGGTCTGTGCCAAGGAGGTGGGACCAAAGCGTAATTAGGCTGCTGAGCAGTGATATTAAATGTATAAAATGGGGCTTAGAATACAAGAGAAATCTTAGGAAGAATAAGGTAAATTGAGAAGCATAACAAAGCAAATCCCAGCACAATTAACCTGCAGGGATGCAAAAATATAGCAGAACTTGCTCCAAGAAGTAAATCCATACATACAGCTGCAGTTATGGTCCCTGATTTTTACCCACCACGTGCATACATGACATACAACCATTTAATTGCTTTTAAAAAGCAAGTAAAACAATACAATTCAAAGTATATGCTTCAGTTGTAATAAAACTAAATAAATTTGTAATATGCAAAAATTAAGAACATACCTAAGTGCTTTGAGCAACAGTCAGTGTTTGCTGAATGAGAGCCCTTAACAATGATTTTTAATTACTATATACAATTCTTAGTTCTAAGTTTATGTTGTTACTTCCCACAGCTGCTTAGACAGGCAGAGCTCAGAGACCATCTATTGGCAGTCAGCAGCACCCAGACACTGTTAACTTGGAAACTAAAAAGAACTGCAGAGGCTTTTCTGTGCCAGTGGCATCAGACAAAACAAAACAAAATCTCCCTATTACAATCATTACAATCAAATCCAACCATTCCTTTTACCGACCAACAACACTTTAAGAGAAAAGATCCCAAGAAACTAACAATCGAACAATGATTTTTCAGTCAAACAGATCATAAGCCAAGACTACAAATTTGATTGCTATCCTGACCATTAAAAGCAACATCTACAAAGATTCCCACAATCCACTGATAAACACGGTATCTTCCCTTGGCTATATCACCTGTTATCTGAAGACTACTCTGTACCTGTTGAATTTATACTTTACACTGTGCTGATGTAAGTCCTAAACTCATAAAGCCACATGAATTTTAATAACGCTGAGCAAGCCTTTCCTGACGTATCAGCTGCATTAGCTTAAAAAAGATGGATCATCAAATACCATAGAATATACACACACGTGTACAAAATTATACACACCTCAAGGGCGTTGTTTTATCAGGATTTTTTTAGACAGAAAAGCAATTCAGCTGTGTTGTTTTCCAGGCCCCAGAACCCTTGGATAGTGCAGACAAAAGTTTTGCAATGACCCTGTCTTTCAATGAGGTCTCAAAATACTTCTAGTGTTGTAAATCATTCCTCTCCAAAACTTATTTTCAAGTGTCTTATCAATGTAGAGCTGTCTTGGAAAGTAGTTGCTGTTCCTACACATTGCTTTCTGCTTTATTTAGAGACTACCAACAACCCTTAAAAAATATAGAGCAGCTATGATATAAAAACAAATCCAGCTCTAAAATAGCACCCTAGAAAGAACCAGGAGTCCTTGTTTTGCTTAGCTATAGCAAGTACATCCACTCTATTGTACAGACAGATCAGGTAGACATGACTGTAATTAAGAACAAGTGTAGCACTTACATGGGAAGAGAGAGTTTAAATTAACATTTCACAGACCACGGACACTTCCTAACATATGTTTTGTCTGCAATATAACTCTCCATCATATTTTTGTACTATTCTCTACTGTGTCTAACAGAATGAAACCCTGGTTGGGACCAGCAAAATCTGCTGTGAATTATTTATATTCCAGTATTGCACAAGGATTAAGCCATTATACTAGTCCATGTGAACAAACATCTTTTAGTCTCATTTTCTTCTGGTCTGATATGGTTCAGATTAAAGAATAAAACCTATATATGTAAATAGAATCTGTCCCACTGTTTCTTTCACCCTGATTTGCAGTACTTTACAACATCCTACTACAACATGACATAAGTATTCCTATAGGACCGCTTGCAGAGAAGAAAGGAGAAGAGTAGCTTTCATTGCACTTCTCTTAGCAACCTTCCCATGATCTTCCCATAGACTTTCTTGTGAGCAGTCCAGGACATAAGTCAAAGTCTTGGTGGCCTAGCTGCTGATTAACAGTAACTCGGGGACCATCCTATTAATATTATAAGAACCAAAGTTCTGTAATATATTTGCCAGTATATTCTACCTTGAGACATTCTGAATAGCTACCTTCACAGAAGTTATATCACAGTTACAAGGACCGTTTCCTTGACTGATTGTTTGCGATTCTCTCCAGTGCAATTCTGAAATATTTTAAAGAGGTTTACTTATGGCTCAGGAAAGGGAAAAGTAAGTAAGAAAAAAGTTAAGATCAGAATCAAAGACTTTGCAATTGATGCAGTCTGCTGACATTCATGACCTCCTGCACTATTTTAAAACCTAGATCAAAGGTGCACAAGACAAAGGCAGAAAGCCAGCTAACTTGCGAGACTGATGAGTGAAACTAAGGTTTCTAAAACTGAAGTGTTCACTTTTGTACTGACGTATTGGCAGCAGAACATTAGTCAGCCAGCCAGAGAGTTTTTATCTAATATAGGTACATTAGCATGCAGTGCCTGACTACACTTTGATTTGAAGCGAAGCAAGGCGGGCTTATTCTCTCCAGCAAGTCAGACTGATGCATTCTCCCAAGAATCATGCCTTACAGAATAATAATCATGAAATATTAATCACTTCCTATTTAGAGCTACAACTGTCACAAATGATGCAGCACTCTCATGTACTACCTCTTGCTGAAAAATTGCATAAGGAATATAGTGAACGCTGGCTGCTTCCCGGGCAGAGACAAAGCCTGGGCTGTACAAGCATGGTGACCTGGACATGCAAGTGGCTGCCTGCAGGAGCAGGGACAGTGTCTGAGCCCTATCAGCATGGGTCAGCTCAACCTGCCTGTGGTGGCACCACCAAACCCACAGCAGCTCACCCAATAACCACTACCACACTGCTTGTCAGTTCAAACCCACTGGTCTTTCTGCAGCAGGGTGGCCCATGCTTACAATCAAGAAAATGCTGGCAAAAAGTACTCACAAAGCTTTGTCTGAATACAAGCAATTTGTTGCCCTACAGGCTAGTCAGCACTCCCATTCCTTGCTGGCAATAAGCAAACATTGTCAAGAATGCAGTAGAGAAGAGGAAAGCACAGCAAATCTGTTTGCATGAGGGTTTATGCTCAGAGCATGCACACAGCCCTATTGAGAGATCATCTTGAAAGCTCCATGTGAGTTTGGAAGCTATTCATTCAGGAATCAGGCTCGATGCCCCGTGACTTGCAAGGGCTGTCGTTCAGCTGAAATAGCAAATAATGAGAAATAATTTCTCTGAATAGCTGATGGACAAACCAGAGCATGAAACCTATTTGCATAAAACAGTCATTGTCATTTCACACATGCAAATCTCCGGCAGTCAAAAACTCGCAGTAGATCATTCAGGGACTGAGGGAAAGAAATTAAATCAGTTGTTTGCTAGAAATAACTCATCCAGTTGTATCTGACATAGCACTGCCTCATCACTGGATATTATCAGTGCTTCAAGCTGTGACCTATTGCCAGAATCCCAGGACATAAAACCCGTGTGACATCTTAAGACACAAGCTTTGCTGTTACATGCTGCTGCAAATGGGCCAGGAAAATAAAATTGTTCACATGGGACAGAGGAGAAAAAGCACTCCCAAACTAAAGGCAATGTTTATCAGACAGAATGAGGTGATCCAGATCACAGGAAGTGCACTGAATGTTTGTAACTGGGACACTTTTGGTTTCAATGACTGCCTATTATCAAATACTCCTTCAGTCATCTATTTCTTAGGCCTCCTCTAATCTTTGTCAATAAAAATTCTATCTTTCATCTACAAACAGAGCCCCTTCTCACAATATAACATTTGCTGTATATGTACTTTCCTGGAACTACGTAATTCCATAGCATTTTCTCCCTCTTGATACTACAGAAATTAGTTTTTAGACAGAATCAAAACATTCAACTATTATCTCTGTTACCATCACCAGGAACTTTGAGCCAGAGGAGGAAGCCATTTCACTAGAACTGGCTTCAATAAAAACGTACCTAACTTCTAGTTTGAGTAATGGTTGTAAAACACGATCTTCAGCCATTGCATTGCAGTACCACCCAAGCTCACTGGGCTCGAAAACCTTCAGATTCTGCTAGGACAACTAGCAGTTGCGCTCTAATGTTTGAATGAAAAGCATAGAGTTGTTCCCCATCAGCACTCACCAGTGTCCCAGCCAAGGCATTCAGACTGGATGGAGTCTTTGAAGAAACTAAGCAGAGATTGTAGCCTTTCTGCCTGTACGTCTACATCTACCACATCTGTGAGTGTAAGGTTCAACAGTCTTGAGTACATACAACCATCCTTCCCCGGCTGTCTCCATCTTCATGGAAAGAAACACTGAGAGTTACTTTTGCTAATGCTTGACGGTCTACAAAAGGAAGATACTAGACAGAAAGCAGGTTCTCCTTTGTCACACAGCTACTGCAATATGTTTACCCAGTCACTGAGAATGAAACAAATGATGAAGTTTTCCAGACACAATGACCATTTTTGCTGTTTCCAAAGTGAGATGACAGGGCTCCAGGTTCTGCTCCTGTTTTTGCTGGCTGTGGGAGTACAGCAGCAGTCTGCCATGTTACCATGCTGGCTGCAGAGGCTGCGTGGGCACCCAGAGATATCTCTTACTGGGTGGAGAAGAGAGCACTCTGTCACTATTGCACTGTATCTGAAGACACACAGACCCAGAGTCATGGGGTTTCTCTGTGCAGAATTAGTTACATTTTCCTTGGGCATGGGGCCTGGTCCTTGTAAGAGAGAGACACACTTTCAGCATAAGGGATGCTTTAAGACACACATCCAAATAGCAATTTTGAGAGCAAGGTTGGCCATGTGGGTTAGCAGGGCAACCAAGAGCAGATCTTCCCTCATCTGTCCTGGATTTCCTGCAGGGACTTCAGCAGCTCACTTAACCTCTCTGTACCCAGTTTCTGTCTCTGCAGAACCGAGAAGTTTCCCTGCCCATTACAGCATTAAGCATTCAAGACTGCGAGGACTCTTTACTATGAAAAATGTCATAAAAATTTCAATAGGTTTTGAGGTTGGTAGGAAGGATAGAAAACTCATAGAATAGAAAACTGCTCAAAATAAACCATGAAAAATGTGACAGGTGCCCTGTACCGTGCTTGAAAACAGTTTCCTATGGTTTTGTACAGAAGTTAGCTGCAAAAATTTCTGTGTTCTATAGCGTAGTGGCATTAAAGTTCATTCTACTTCTGAAGCATGATGAATTTAAAGCAGTGTAAAATATGGCAGTTTACAGTCTAACTGAAGAACTTCTGATCATCTTCTCTCACAGGTTTTAAGCGATACCATTAAACTCAAATGGTGAGAGCAAAAAGGCCAGGTTCAGCTATTCAGAGAAGTGAATCTTCTTCTCCTCTCCTGATGTGCCATAGAGTTAAAGGCATCAACGCTGTAACGAATATTAAGAAATCTGTCACTAGCTGTCATCCAGTTGGAAAGAAAAAACTCCCCAGGGCTCTCTGTTGACAGCACTGAAAGAAACAACTTCCCCTGGAATCACGTATTAATT
>NW_009941444.1:17719-20692 GCF_000696875.1 Nestor notabilis | reverse complement strand
GCTTCAGCGTGCGGCCCTTCCATTTCAGATATGGTTGACGGGCTACTTTATGCAGTAATTAAGGGATGTTAAAATGAGACCAGCCACTCCTTATCACCTGTCTCACAGTTTGTGTTCGCAGCTGTGTTCAAGCACAGCCAGGAGTGGCTAAATATTAACCTAGAACAAGTAGAAAAAAAATCAATAGTTTCTAGATTAGTTGTCTTTTATTTCCCCATTCTAGTGGCTGGGATTTCATGCTTCATGTTTTTATTCACAGTTCACACAGCTGAAGCATCCCTGGACTCAGTGAATATCTGCACTTCCAGATTTTTCCCCTAAATGAAAGAATTTATGGAAAATGGATAATTTGATCCCTTTGGGCAGGTATAAATGTTCATCTCCAAGCAGCAGATCCAGACTAGTGCTAACGCAGCTCTGTGGTTGCTGGGTCACAGCTGAACGAGGTCCACCACACCTGAGCACAGAGACAGTTCAGGGCAGGTCCCAGAGTGCTCTCAGGTGCTAATACTCCTCTCACTCATCACCAGGGTATTTGAACTTTCTCTCTTCCACAGTACTCCTCTGGTGCAACAGGGAAGGGAGAGAGGGGAGACAACAGTACTTTACAGATAGCTGCGGCTTCACAGAGGGTCTAAGTCCCATGTCCCTGGTATGCTCCCACGGGATAAATGTAGGGGCCCCAGAACTGATCCCAGTCTGCCCTAGCCCACAGAAGCATCTTACCCCTGGACCACCCTTCACCCCGAAGCCCACATACCCCTCAGGATGCACTTTTGCTGTTACATTACAGCACCAAAATAAATTGCAACCTTTCCTACGTGCAGACTCTGCTACTGAGATAAAACCACACAGCTCCTCAAAATAACAAGGCCTTCAGCTACACACAATCTGAATCAGGAAAGTACAAAAAATCCCAATTATTTCCCTGAGGGCAACCACATTCATCCACATATATTACTTTGCTATGGCCCACAAAAATCCTGGCTTAAGTTTGTTTCTCTTTAAAGTGTACTGTCACGTTCCAGCGTTTCAACTCTGTGAAAACTCTCCCTAGAAACACACGTAAGAGAAAATAGAAATTTAGACTCTAGCCAAGGCAGAGCCCATGGTGTGAACATGTGCTGCCGCCCGGTGTGTGCCCATCAGTGCAGAGCAATGCCAGTGATCTGATTTCCAACCTCAGAGAGCAGGCAAGGAGAAAGGAGCAGAGGGTACACATTGTCCTCTCTCATCATGGATCAGCAGGGAGCCTGGGGCATTGGTGCTTCAGCCCTGTCCCCTCCTCAGCCCCAGGAGCAGTACTGAATGTCTTGTTCCTCCTCTGGAGCACACAGTGGACTGCTGGACAGTCTTGTACACGAGCACTTAAATTACAGTTTCCAAGACCGGTCTCTGCCCAGAAATGAAACTGGAAGCACAGGCACAGGTTTAGTTGCTTATAAGCAACCACCACAACTCGCATGATTAACGCATGCCAGGAAAGGTACAAAGATGGGCTAATAATACACTCTGTCCCCATTGTGTGACATGCCAACTAGCACAGCACAAGATAAATGGGTATTTCCTCCAATAGGTGCCGGCAGAAATCATGTCAGACAAGTTGAATCCATCCATTCTAGTTAAATGCCAAAACAGCCCTGTTTGTAAGCTCCATCTCCTTACTGACAACAGTGAAAGAAAACAGCTCAGATATCAATGGCACAAGTTTCTTCTTTTGCTGCTGGTGGGGTAAGAAACCATGTTCAAAACATCAGTAAATAATCTGCCTAACAATGCAGAAGTATCTGCCTTGGTTTGTGCCTCTGTTACAGTATTACTCTCCCTTGAGATCCCTCAGTGACATGAAGCCTCATATGAAAAGCAGCAGTGCAAAACACCACATGGCAAACAGTCAGCTTATTTATCACATGGGCTGCTCCCTGGAGCCAAAAGTCTTAAATGCTTTAGGAGAAATCATTTGGGAAACAAGATCTTCAGCGCTTTCTGTATTTGTCTGATAAGAGCACCCATAGTATTACTGAGTAAGGACAAATTAAGAAATGCAGGGACTTGCATTCGGGTATGTTGTAGGAAAGGTTGTGTTCACGACAAGTTGTCATCTGAATTGATTCTAAAGCCTTGTAAGTCTCTCTTAAGGTCACGAAGTTAACCCACCACAACCAAATACAAAATATTTCTAGCTCAGATAGTTTTTTCTACTGGTGACAGCAGAGACACAACGATGCTTGGGATGCTGCTGCACACAGAGTCATGTGTAGGCAGCAGCTGTTCCCAGCAGTCTACAGCCCCAACCTCCTCTCAAGCTACCACAACTGAGGGCCAATAGTTACAGAAGCTAATTGCTGCTGCTGGAACACTGTGAGGGGGAGAGGTGAAACCCAGCGTGTTTCTTGCTCCAGGGGAATTCTTTATTACCAGCTAATTTCACAAAGAGAGGCCATGGCAGTCTTCAATCCTGTATCTATGCCTTAACCTCTGTTCCCATGTGAGGCTTTTTCCACCACAGCAGCAATTGAAAACCTCTGCTTGTTGCTCTGTCATTAAGCAGCATACTGAACACTAGAAAGCCATCCTTGTGGAAATATGCTGCACAAAACACCACTAAAACCAGGGGGCTGGGCTTATCACCCCCAGCACTTGCTGTAGTCTGGCGTGCAATGGTCTTGCCAGGGTGCTTTCAACAGATGGCAAACCAGGGCAGTTCAGCCCACCCAAGGGTATGTTTAAAAGAGACGTAATGAATGACCCATCAGAATTGCTCCTCTTACTCTGACTGTAGATGGCTGGACTGACACCACATCCAATTTAAATAGAGCTCATGCTGGATGAGGTGAACAACATCCAAAGTGATCACATTTGAAACACATCAACCCAAGTGCTGGAACTTACCAGTAACACCATATGGAAAATTTCTGCACCACAGCATCTGCAGAAGGGCGGCACCAGGTAAACCCAAACACACCCACCACA